>NW_027496679.1:0-191413 GCF_021521415.1 Bidens hawaiensis
TTGTAAATATGTGTTAATCAGAGTTGTATAATTATTTGCTTCAGGGTATTGTCTATCAGTTTGGTAAAAAAAAAAAAAATTCAGCAAAACGCCAAAAAGATAGTTACTTCTTATTCAGTTATGTAATTAGCAGTCTGTTTTTTTTTTCAGTTGTCTGTGTATTTATTTAACTGGGTTTCATCCACCTTAGTCACTAAATATGACTATTCCGCACCCAACCTAAACCTCAGTAAAACCCTAGTCCGAGTCTTTATGCAACCGGTGGGTAATGGGTGGAGATAAGACTGACCCGCAAGCTTATTAAGTTGTGACTCATATTTGGTATTTGAGGGCAGAGACATATACTGGCACATCTTTTGCTAGTCCAGATATTAAACCGAGAGGAGTGTTGATAGTGTGAGGGGTATGAAAATGTATGCTTTAACCGGAAACAAAGTACACTTGTCTGGGCGGCTCTATTGTTTTTATTATAGCATTTAACCGTATTTGTGAGATGTTAATCTAAAAAAAGTGTCAGTCTGGGAAACTGGGTATGACCTTAAACCTTACTAGTATTAATGGCGATAATCTACATACCTATGATGGAGGTCGATGTTTGCTTTAGAGTTTTGCTTGAGGGCAAGCAAAAGATAAGTATGGGGATGTGATGGTCGGTTAATTTGTTTATGTTTTAGTTCGTTTATTATTTAGTTTTAACTGTTTATTCTAGAACTATCAATACTTCTTACGTGTTTTATTGGATTTCAGGTCATAGGCGTTAAAGTACTCAATATGGACCTGTCGTGACACGAAATGAAGACCTGGGATGTCCAGCACACAAAACGATAAAATGGTTAAAGTTTGTTGTAACAGGGTCCCATCGCGGTACACGATGGGCTTGCTGAGGTCCCCATCGCGTACCGCGATGGGTTATAAAAATATCTTTGACTTTCGGTCTATCGCGCTACGCGATCGACCCTTAAGAAGGCCCCGTCGCGTACCGCGACGGGTGTGCAGACGGGATTTTGAGTTTATAACTTCTTTGTTATCAAGAGAAAACCCTAACTCCGTTTTTGAAGAATAGAGGCGATTTCCAGCAGTTCCAATAGGCGATTTCACCATCCTAGCTCGTGTCAAGTCCATATCTATGATACATATCATCCGTATTGAAGTTTTGATGATGTCGCGGCTCGGCTAATCTCCTAGAATCGCACCCGGGATGTATAGTTTGTAACCTTTTTCGGTTTTTCTCATGTGATTAAGAATACTTATGTTTTGTTATTGATGATTAATATATGATTATTGATGTTTGGTATTTCTGAGTGTTCGGTCGGTTTAGGTTTACGTTGGTCTGAACGATCTGTTACCAGTTGCAAGATAATTAGTCATATAACTGTTTGGTTAGATTGAATACGATAAAAACATACAATTACCCTTAACTGAGTCACACTGGCAAGGACTATTTGATAACCAGTGCCTTGTGTAAAGTAATTGTTGATGTCTAAGGTTTTGTCTAGTTGATTAGTTTTCAGTTAATCGTTAATAATTAATCTGTTAGGTTTCATGACATACTCTTGGTTGCTTAATTGAATTCCCGGGTTTGATTTGCTTTGTTAACTGTTTGAATTTCGTTTACTTGTTCATTGCTCAGTTCTCTGAATTTACTAAAAATTGCTTGTGTGATCAGCACTAAAAATTAGTCACTTCATAATATTAAATCTGTTACACGAATACATTGACCACATACTCCTTGTGATACGATACCCTACTTGCTCTAACTATTTAGAATAATTAGGTTTTTGATTGACTCAAACGACGGTCATCAACATCCTAAGATCATCTCTACGTGAGCTTTAGTTCGGTAAGCAATCCAATCTATAACCTGCAAATGCGTACAAAATATATATATTTGTCAACAACATATGTTGAGTGAGTAGATTCACCAGTTTTGACACAAAAAAAATGATAATATATAATGATATAAATAATATAGTAAAAATAAGCAAAACTGTTATCGGTGAGTATAAACAATGAAAGTGTTAAGCAAGTAATGACATGTCGGTGAAACCATTACCAATGCGATCGGGCTCCGACCACTACGACGGTCGTATGATCATATTATAATGAGATTATGTTGGACCTCTCCGAATGCGATTCAAGTAAGCAAGTAAGCAAATAGCAAGTAACAGACAATCATTCAATTGTTACACAGCACGAAGATCACAGTTTGCGTTTGAGAAATAATAAGGTAAATAATCTGATAAATGGTACGCAAGTGTCCCCAAAACATTTGAAAACAAGTAAAATAGGGGAGTGATTACTCACCTGATCGAATAAACGAAATATAAGTTAAGATGATGATGAGAAAGATGAGTCCTTCGAGATATGCCGTCAAAGATTCCTAGTTAGATAATATAGTATTAAATTAATTATAAGGGATCATGATTTGATGAATTAAGATTTCGATGTGATTTGAGTTATATTGGGATTATAATATTATGAATTTGAACGATTGATTGATTTCTATCGAGGTTATTATTGCAAGGATTGATATTATTGTTTATCAGATATTTACAAAATGATTATTTTTATAATATACCGTTGTATTATAATTAAATCAAATATACTAACGAAAGAGTTTAAAATGTATAAATTTAATATAAAATATACTTAATTAATATTTGGATACATATATAATTAAATAGATAATTAAAACAAAATAATTAAATTAAATATGAGTTATACTTGTAATAAATACAATACAAATATATAAAAATCTTTTAATAAATAGATATAATACGTATTTATTATAATATCCAAACAAATACTTATTTCGAGTCTTTAACGAATAATCTGTGGTAAAAAGAGGTGGATACATTTAAAATACATTTGATACAATTTTTGCTTGAATGATAATATATATATATATATATATATATATATATATATATATATATATGTATATATATATATATATATAACATAAATAAAACTATAATGAGATTTGTCAAGAAACGTAAAACTTAATAGTGTCGGTTTAAAAGAAAAAATAGTATTTAGTTTATATTTAATATTAGTTATTAGTTATATTGTTTTTATTAAATAAATAAACTTAGCAATTCCAAAACTAAAAAAAAAAGTGGCTGGAGGGGCTTGAACCCGCACCCCAGCCGGTACCCCATGACTATAACACACGCAACATAACCAACTGCGCTGGGACTTCCTGTTGTTTAAAGTTCATGATAAAAATTTAACTGCAGCAGCCCAGACAACTCCCAAAACCTATGAACCCTAATTCATGAATCAATTAATCCGTTGCATGTCGGTCAAAATAACCATAGGGCAAAAGAAACTGATTCAGAAACGAAAGTATTACAAGTATGAATTACCTGTATTGATGCGGGATCGATGGGTAACGACGAAGGGTGAACGGCGACCAAGGTGTAACCATAAACCTCACAAGTAGGCTCGAAAAAAATCAATTAAACGTAGGGTTAGGGTCGCGAGGTTATGGGGATGATTTCCTATTGTTTAATTGCATTATCATTCTGTAAAAATGGTCTAACCCGAAATAGTTATAGAAGAATTGATAAAAACGTAAATACGATTAAATTTTGATTCTGATTACCCAAATTAAAATGTCGGTAGAGTTTGTGATACGAGCATAAACAATCTAAAAAGATCAATTCCTATTATACCACGAGAATTAAGCAACAAGCAAGAAAACAGGTTACTGGTTGGGTTATTGAATCGGGTTTGTGTAAATGGGTATATGGGTTTTAATATAATATAATCCAGATTTGCAAAACAGACCCTGAACTAATGAGGTGGAGACAATATAGGCTTAAAGTATATATTAGGGTAAAATTCGTACATTTTCCAAGTTAATTTATGTATATATATATATATAATAAACAATTAAGAATAAAATAATTACTTGATAAACGTGATAATTTCATTGATAAAATAACTCGAACATAAAAGCGGGTCAGGTAACGGATATAATAATAATTTGAAAATCCGAGTTGTTACAGTTTAGATAAGTTCATGGTGGTTTAATATGAAAGCACATGTTTATGTCTTTTGTTGATGTTTTTTGGTTGTTCGATGTACAATAACTTATTGTAACTTTTAACTTTTAAGATCTAGACAATGTAAATGGTTAATGTTTTGGTCCGAAAGTTTGAAGAAGTATTGTGTTGGTTGAATTTGTTGTTTAAATTTATTATGTTTGTTATGTTCAAATTAACTTCCTGTAATTTGAAAGTTTTAATATTAAGACAACGTAAATCTATTACTTTTTAGTTGATATGTTGATGTGTTAAGTGACAATGTAAATCTATCAAGTTTTAATAGTTAAAGAAATATTATGTTTGTTTAAGATGTTTAAGTTAATTATGTTTAGTGACAAGTTATTCCACCCGCGTGTTACGCGGGTATATACCCTAGTTTATATATATTTTCCCACAACATGCTTAGTCAAACATTAAAGTTGAATTTAAGTTTAAGTTGAACTTTTTAAATGGATGATTAAACATTCATAATGTCTAAGATTACCATCACTAAAATTTATTATTTCTAAAACGATGTAATTTAAAATTTATAAATTTCCAAATTTAAATTGAATTTGAATTTTATGAATTACTGGTCAAACATTTCATAACATGTAACATTATCACGGTTAAAATTTATTATTTGTAAAACGATATAAACAACTTAACATTGTTCATTCGACATCCGAGCTCACTAAATGTTTGTACGTTCATCATTTCTTAACAATCATTTCATTATGTTATAGTTTTACGTAATAACGACCTATTTTATTTCAACATTTATGTCATCTCACATAGAGCTCACTAAATGTTTTACTTTTTTGTTTATGTTTTCTTAATCTTTAACGTCGCATTCTTATACATATTATTTTTCCCCTTCAGCAGTTGGACTTTTCTTCTTTACCTTAGAATATGTTTGTTGGTGGTTCTACTTGAATATAAAATGTGTACATGGAGATGAACCCTCAACAAAATAGGAAAATGACATCATAGTAACATAAAAAGGTTAAAAAAACAACACCGAGTAGCGATTTAAAAGGGGGGTGGCGGTGCAACTTGTTGCCCGATTACTCACCTCTCTTTTGTAATTTGATTCTTTTATTTAATATATGAAAAGGTTACCTAAAAAAAATTGATAATCGGTTTCATTTTTTCTTTTTTTAGTCCAGTAGGTAACGACTGTAACTGTAATCGATTATTGTAACCAACCGGAAACAACTCGACCTGAACTCGATTAACAAGCCCCACCCAAGCCCAACAAAAACATGTATAAACAACAACTTACCATAACTCGATTAAATTGTAATTATCATCTATGGTTTATAAAGTATTTCACATAAATTAATATTGTTACTATGAGAGTAAAGTTTATTGTATTCATACTTGAGACATTAACTATTTGATAAATATTATCAAACCGACTTGACACTAACTCCAAGTTTTGGATTGAATAGTGAGAGGTCCCGATAATACATGATACTTAACTATTCAAAATATTATTTAGTTCTATGCAGGTCGGTATATATATACGAGGTACCAGATTATTGCTTAACTTCACAACACACTTGAATAATTGAGCCAATATGAATTACCCCTGTAGAGTTACTCTCTTGAAGGAGCATCATCGTGTGTTACTACTTCCTAAAGTGCTTATTAAATATTATTTTTACTTTATTTAGTGGCATTTGACTTGTTTGGTCAAGTATCAATGTGGATGACGTTGTATGCCTATTACTGTGACAGACAATAGCGTTCTTTTTGGGCAACATAAAGAACTCAGCAGATTAAAAAGGGTCAAACTTTTAGGTACTCGAATCAATGGATCGAGTCACTTTGGGTTGACCCGGTCAACACTTTGTTTATATGTATGTATAGTTTTTAATGATGAATATGTTGATTATGATTACAAGAACAATATTATACTTAATGATTTTAGGCGTTTGTATGGGAATGTTGTCAGGATGTAAATGGTCAAACATTTAAGTAACGTTGAAACGGGTCCGGTCAGTTTGGATTGATCGTTAACACTGTCTATTTATATGCTTAACTTATTAAAGAAATAATGTTACCAAGGAATATTGACCAAAAGAACGGTATGTGTAATGGAACTAAACTTCAAGTAATTCATTTGGATATGTGTGTTATTGAATTAAAAGTAATTTAAGGTATTAATATTGGTTATCACACTTATATTACTCGTAGTGGTCTAACTTCTACAGATAAGAAATTTCTGTTTACGTTCAAGAGAAGACAGTGTCCCGTTACTGTTTAGTTTGCAATGATCATTAACAAAAGTCAATGTCAGTCTCATGCAGAAGTTGGTATATACTTGAAAAACCCGGTTTTTACACATGGTCAACTATATGTGCCATTATCAAAAGTGAAGAGTGGTGACAATGCTAAAATGCTTATTTAGATAAGAAGTTAAATTTACAAACAAAACAACAAATATGGGTTGTTAAGATATATTTAGTAGTTTTTGAGAATTTTGTTTGTAAACAGTGTACTTTGTAACGTAACTTATAACTCTGTCTTTCAATACTTTCTTTTTGCGTGAATATGAATTTCAATTTAATATCATGTTGTCATCTCAAAAAACATATAAAAATATCTTATCGTTTGAAATTATATATATGTATAATCGACGATTTTTTATATTTCCACCCGTGTCGTACACGGGTCAATAACCTAGTTAAATATAAATCAATACTCAAATAAAAGAATCAGTGTTCATACTAGTAATTTAAAGAATATTAAAACTCAAAATCTTAAATTTAACAATAAATTAGAATCGAAAACAAATATCAAATAAAACTCAAAATCGAAAACAAAGCTTTGAATGGTTTAATCATAGCGATGAAGAATCTGAGATAGAAAGAAAGGCGAATACCAACTCATGACGGGATGAACGGACAGAGGTATCACAACCTTGTAACTTCTCCCCTTTGCTCGATTAACAAAACTTCAAGCAGTGTTTCAAGGCAGCCGTCAATGTGTCACACCACGACTAAAGGCAGAACATGCCAGGGCATAACGTGTTGATTGGATAGTAGCTCAATAGAAGCTAATTAAAGCGACAATAATTATTTAATTCATTAACATTTAGCAAGTACACAATTTCAATAATAAGAAACAAATTACATTATGCTTTTGTAATTTGAATAATATCCTAAGTTAAAACTAATTTCTTCGATCTTGAATAATGTAAATTACTTGTACCTATAGCAAGTATAAAAATAGAGCTTGTCAACACGAATGTTGGTGAGAAAAAATAAGTTTTAGTTGAGATACATATAGATAAAAGCCACAATTCATATGTTAATGTTGAGCATTACAATTCCTATGAAAATGTAAACAACTAAATAGATGTGGACCCGTTCCTATTGATACAAAATCAATGTACTTGGGTAAATGTATGATCATAATAGATGAGAATAGATGAGGATGAGATACCAACCACCAAACATAAAATAAAAATTTAAGCACATAGAGCATAATCATAGAGCATGCAATAATCACACATACACATATATTGAATTGTGTTTTGAATAGATGCGGTAATAAACATGAGTAAGTGAATAAGGTATACATGCTACCCCCAAAATATAAAAGATAAAAAAGAGGTATGTAAACTCACCTTAACGTGTGGATTATCGAAGATGAGATGGCGATAAGAAGTTAAGAAGAAGCCTCGGGATACGTAGACGGAAGTTCCGAATTAGAGGATGGAAAAGCAGAGAAAGCCGAGCTAGGGTTTCGGCTTTGGCTTGATCCCGATGCTTGATCCCGATTCTTAATCTTACAACAAAGAATGGAGAAATTAATTTATGATTTAGGTTCGGCTGGTTATAGGGATGGTGTGGACGAGCTTGATTGAATTAGAAAGTGTATTTATAGTGTCATAAGATTAAGTTTGTCCGCGGTTTGTTATGAAACACATTAGCTGTCAAATCACTATCATATACCATGATTTGTGTGGCGGTACAACGCGTTTTGGTTAGCAAAGGATTTGGAAAGATCAGTTTCGCCGAAGATTGAGGAACAAGAAAAGGGGGGGGGGGGTTCTTGGACGCCGACAGGAAGAGAGGGAGAGAGGGAAAAAATATCTTTTCTTTTCTTTTTATTTAATTACAAAATGGTCCCCGATGTTTCCTTAGTTATCCAAGTTAGGACATAGCATAGTTAAGGGGTGGTTTAGGCACATGATTGAAAGTTATTATAACTAATTCAAGTAGTAAACGAATTCGAGTGACGCGTAGATGAAATAAAGACAAAACTCATAAAATAAATAATAGTTCATTCTTTTTAATTAAATAGCAAAGATCCAAAAGAATAAAAAAAATTCAAATTTAAAACGGCCTGGATTTTAAATCTAAAATTGACGAATGTTATAGTATTCACAACTGTTTAGAAATTTCGTCCCGAAATTAAGGAAAGACCATAACATAAAAGAAGAAAACACATGAATATTTTTTTTAATAAAATAACACAGATCTTTGAATGACCCGAATAAGACTACAAACGGAAAACTATGATAAGGACACTTATATATAGGATGTACAAACAGCGTATCCACCATGCCCTTATCATATCGATATTTGTACCGTTACCTAAAATACCCTAGGTTCCGAGTTATGTCACACAACCGTATTCACTGTGGGTTCCATGCGAGGACTTTGATGATTACGCGTGCACTCATAATTATTTAGATCGTCGCATGATGCACATAACTCATCTCGTTGTGTGAGTTCAAAATTAAGGTAAAAGAAAGCTTTTTTATCAATATTTAAATGAGATTGTTCGAAAAAGAGTAAGGAAAATATATAAATACAAGAAATTTAGTGATCATAAATAACTAGTAAATAATCTTTGAAAGAAAATAAAAATAAATAAATAATAACGAAATAGTTGAAGTTAACTATCGAAAGTAATACAAAAAAATGAAATAAATAGATAGGGGAAAATTTTGAAATTATATAAGTAACTTACACATACGATGTAGAGAAAATACTTGAAATGACGACAAAATTCACGTAATAATAATTAGGTTCACACAACAAACGAATCACATGACTTATGGATATAATAATAGGTGAGGTTTGAAACCAAGATTATAAAATCGATGAGATGAGGTAAGAGTACCATGAGAATATGGTGAGTTTGGAGGGTTTGGGTAGCCATGTATTAAAATATCGAAATAAAATTTGAACATGTGACTCATATTAGATAACTATGTACAACATATGTTCATAGTTCCAATTTCTAAGTCATAGGTAGTTTATGATACAAGTATGGCACTATTAGATAACTATGCACATAACCATGCGCATAGTCCCGGTAAATAGCTGGTCATAGACCACTTAAATCATGATAATAAATTATGTAACAATAAATAGTGCAGTATACTACATAATAGGAATAATTGAGAGATTGAATACCGTTTTAAATAGCTATAATTCTCATTCATAAAAAAACTGGAGATTTAATAAAGTCAATACATTAGATTTAAATGAAAAGAACTAAATAAAAGAAACGTCTTTTGCGTCCCATGTCTTCATAAAGGGTTAGGCTTAGACTTGGGAACCGTTGATGTAACACGCATGTCCTTAAGCACCTTGAGTAGCTTAGTTAACTTGAGTTACGTTGATTGGGATTTGGTTGTGAATTGGTTGACTGGCTTGGGTTTGAATTACTTGGATTGGTTGAAGTTGATTTACTTGGGCTTGGTAAGCTTGATATTGTGTGGTTTTGGTTGGGTAGAATTGAATTTGGTTGATGTGTGCGAGTCTTGGGCATGCATTGCGATAATGGCTAGGGTCTTCACAATTGTAGCAAGATCTAATAGTTGAGGGTGATTGAGTAAACGATGAGTATAAGGTAAAGTTTGGGGTTGGGTAAGAGGTGAGGTAAATGGTTGCATCATGAGTTGGTGGCGTTCACGACATGTGTTAAAGAGGTGACCAAATCGATTGCAATGGGTGCATTGACGACACTTATCACATAATGGGTGGGGTCCTGTGTAGGGCTTCTTGGTGGGTTGGGTTTGCGATTGGGCCAAGACATAGTTTTGGGATTTGGATTCTCTTTTATTGTTGCGGTAATGGGGAGAGTTTTTGTTGTTGTGCTTGAAGCATTTGGGCTTAGAAGACTCGGGTTTGGAAGATTCGGGCTTGGGTTCTTTGGTGGGTTCGGATGTGGGCTTCTTGGAACTTATCCGCGTCAAGGTCCCGGCCTTGACGTGGTTCTCGGTGAGGGTACCGGCTAAGGTGATGGCATCATGGAGGGTTTGAGGGTCACGACTTAGGACAGAATCTTGGATTTGCATAGGCAAACCCGAGATGTACTTGTCGATTGAACGTTCAAGGGGAGTGAACATGTGAGGGATGAGAAGACTCAGTTCATGGAAACGAACGTTGTAGGTGGTGTCATTACCACTTTCTTGTTTCAAATTCCAAAACTCCTCTTCCAACTTCCAAAGCTCATGTTTTGGGCAAAACTTCTTGAGCATGAGTTTTTTGAGGTCATCCCATGACAAGGCCATGGTAACCTCAACTCCAAGGGCGTGTTTCTCGCAACTCCACCATGTGAGGGCGCTTTTCTTGAAAACGCTCGATGCATAAGTGGTCTTCTTGTCCTCCGGACACGCACAATGGAGAAACACACTCTCCATCTCTTCAAACAATTGGAGGAGGGCGGTCGCACCCTCGATCCCAAAGTACTCGGTTGGGTTAGCACTTTTGAATTGTTTGAGAGAGAACGTAGTTGCGTTTGGATTCATGGGTGTGTGGCAGTGGCATTCACAGTTTGGAGTTGAGAGATGATTGTTGGGAGGGCTTCCACGATTCCCTTAGCGATGTAGGATGACATGCTACGGCCCGAGTTACCGGTGCGACGGTTACAGTTGATGAGGCGGGAATAAGGAAAGCTACAATGACGAAACATTATGTTTTGGAAAAAATAATTTTGTATAACTATGTGTAATTTCGAGTTTGGTGAAAATTCATGAGGATACAAAATAAAATTTTATTAGCCTTGTCTTAGAATATTGATGAAATTGATAATTTGAGAAAATATTCATTCATAACAAAATAAAAAATTTAAACAAAAATCTCATCGTTGAAATATCCTTGCATTACCGTGAATTCGGTTATGATTTAGAGTGTGCCCGTCACATGACCACGTTTGATACAATGATGGTAGTAGATTCGGGTAAGTTTGCTGTGACATGCTTTGGCTTGATACGTTTTGCACCCTCACCGAACACTCTAGGAAGGAAACTGGGTCTCGCGGATGATTGAGATTTATGCGCATTGCAATTCCTTAGGCTCGCAAGCCTCGGTGTAAAGAGTTCGGTGAACAAGTGTGTCCCTCTTACAGTTTACTACATATCTGTCAACCGAATCATCCTCAAGGAGAGGGGAGTAAAATGGTGGGATTTCTTAAGGAATTTCCCGATTAAAAACTGTCCTAGAGTTTTAAAAATAATTTTGATAGTGAGGCATAGCCTCAGAATAAGTGTGTGCTTTTGTGTACAAGAATAATATTAAATCATTAAATAGTGTTTAAGCTATTGTAATAAATAATATAATTCAAGGTGCAAACACGTAAATGCATATCACGTATAAGGACCCTAAGTATGTTACTAGGTCGTTAAATCTAACCACCTATCTTATAGCCTTCGGCTCTGATACCAATCTGTCACACCCCGACCAAAGGCGGAACATGCCGGGGCGTAACTTATTGATTCGACAGTAGCTCAAAAGACACTAATTAAAGCAAAAGTAATTATTTAATTCATTAACATTTAGCAAGTACACAATGCCAATAATAAGAAACAAATTACATCATGCTTTTGTAATTTGAATAATATCCTAAGGTAAAACTCATTTCTTCGATCTTGAACAACGTAAATTACTTGTACTTGTAGCAAGTATAAAAATAGAGTTTGTCAACACGAATGTTGGTGAGAATACATAAGTTTTAGTTGAGATGTACATAGATAAAAGCCATAATTCATATGTTAATCTTGAGAATTAAAATTCCTATGGAAATGTAAACAACTAAATAGACGTGGACCCGTTCTTACTAAAACAAAATCAATGTACTTGGGTAAATGTATGATCATACCATATGAGAATAGATGAGGATGAGATACCAACCAACAAGCATAAAATAAGCATTTAAGCACATAGAGCATAATCATAGAACTTGCAATAATCACACATACATATATACTGAATTGCGTTTTGAATAGATGCGGTAATAAACATACGTAAAAGTGAATAAGTTATACATGCTACCCCCAAAATATAAATGATGAAAAAGGGGTATGTAAACTCACCTTAACATGTGGATTATCGAAGATGAGATGGCAATAAGAAGTTAAGAAGAACCCTCTGGATACGTCGACGGGGTTTCCGAATTGGAGGATGGAAAAGCAGAGAAGGCCGATCTAGGGGTTCGGCTTTGGCTTGATCCCGATTCTTGATCTTACAGCAAAGAATGGAGAAATTAATTTAGGGCTTAGGGTTGGATGGTTACAGGGATAGTGTGGTCGAGCTTGATAGAATTAGAACAGTTTATTTATAGTGTTATAAGATCAAGTTTGTCTGCGGTTTGTTAAGAAACACATTAGCTGTCAAATCACTATCATATACCATGATTAGTGTGTCGGTACAACGCGTTTTTGGTTAGTAAAGGATTTGAAAAGATCAATTTTGCCGAAGATTGAGGAACAAGAAGGGGGGGGGGGGGTCTTGGACGCCGACGGGAAGAGAGGGAGAGAGGGAAAAGGTTTCTTTTCTTTTTATTTAAATACAAAATGGTCCTTAGTGTTTGCTTAGTTAGACAAGTTAGGACATAGCATAGTTAAGGGGTGGTTTATGCACATGATTGAAAGTTATTATAACTAATTCAAGTAGTAAACGAATTCGAGTGACACATAGATGAAATAAAGACAAAACTCAAAAAATAAATAATAGTTCGTTCTTTTTAAATAAATAGCGAAGATCCAAGAGAATAAAAAAAATTCAAATTTAAAACGGCCCGGATTTTAAATAAAAAATTGACGAATATTACACAATGCCGCGGCTAAGGTAAAGAATCGTCTTTCGGCGGTGTGTTGGTTGATAACTGAAACATGCAGAGAGACGATAGAATTTACCGAAGAAGATAGAATATAGCAAAATATGTCAAAATAGTAGTTAAAAATTCACAATCATCCTTATGTAGAAAAATGAACTAAGAATCAAACCTTGCTCCAATCAATTAAAAGAATGATTGCCTGTCAATCGATTGGAAATATTCCAAATCATTAAGAACAAAATTTGGACATCCGTGGCAGACAAACATTACCTAATCTATAAAATATTTAACCAACTTATCCAATTAACATTGAATTAAAGAAGAAACAAGAAGAAACACTAACTCGATGAGGTTAAACCTAACATCTCACCCAGGGATTAGTTCGCATACACACCGGACTAGTAAGCCCATCCTTTCATCTAATCTATTGCGTTGCTGCAAACAACAGTGAGTTCCTGCAAACCGAACACCGTGAGCTCGTTACGAGAAGGGGAATAGGGGGGGGGGGGTTCTTCTCGTAACCACCCTCCGGTGTGAGAATCGGTATGGTAAGTGGTCAAAATATATTTTATGGAGTTAAAGAGGTTAGAATTGGAATCCTTTTACCATTAGACTTCTACCTGTATTTATAGCTGAATAGAGGAGAAGGTTTGGCCAACTGTCCCGCTCAATGGAAGCTTTTCTTGTCATGGCCGAGCACGACAGCTTATCCTGATTGGCTGGACAATCTGGCCATGATGTTCTTTTATTTGGTGCGAGTACAACGTTGGCCCATTTTCATTGGTCTATTATGCGTCCATATAACAGTTGGTACTACGTAGTTGTATTCCACCACGTGTCCTACCTGTGGCAGCACTTCCACTGTTCTTTCTTTTGGTGCGAGTACAGCATTGGTCCATCGTGGGGCCATGTAACAATTGGTACTACGCAGTAGCATTCTACCGCGTTTCCTATATGTGGCAGAACTTCCGCTGTTATCTCTTGCTTTATACGGTTATGGGAGTATCTTCCGCGACGGCCTGTAACCTTCTCGTGGCAGATAACCTTTCCGCGGGTTGGTCATCTTGACTTATCATTTGTATAGAATGTTTTATACCTTACCCCCATAAGTCCCCGCAGTCCATTGTTGCTTTCGCTGTTGTTCCTGCGGGTGGAATATTGGGCTTATTCTATTTTGGCCTTTCATTTTTATTAATATAGAAAGTGGGTACTTATGGCGGTAGTAAATGGGCATCTTGTCTACGTCTTAGCTGTGGTGACATCACCAAGCGTATGAGACTGCTACTCATTTACTTCAGGTACGTATAAATGTCTTTGCATGTCGGCTTTAAATTTTCTATGTTTCACGACTCGTGGCTACTTTCTATTGGCTGTTTCTGGAACGGATCTCTAGCTGTCCAACTACCACAATTACTACTTCAGGTATAAATGAGTGATGGGTGTCCATTCTCATGTAATCCACTTTTTGGTGCTTCTTTCCATCCTTAACTTTACTCCTTTGTGCAATTTGACTGTCTTGATTGGTGTGTTTCCTGGTCCAAAATTATTGCGTGTACTCCTTGGGGTTTCCGTCGTTGAGTTTTCGCGGTGTTTTCCGACCATGCTTCATTCTAGTCAAGTGTCTTAGCTTTGATTTTTTATGTCACGGATTCAATATTTTTAAAATTTTCCCCGGGTTATCGCTCCGCGGGTATTGAGATATCTTAGGACAACCTCTTTTAATGAATTTTCATATTTCCACGTGTATCTTTCCATGATGTTTTCTTCGCAGGTCTACTGTTGAACAACATTAAATTTGTTCTGAGAAAGTAACTGACTTGCTGACTAGCGTTCTGATCTTCTGTATTAAGTAGGATCTTTCTGCAAGCAGACCTGTCGCGTCAGAGTCAGACGACGCTTGTTTCAGACATGTCTTTTCGACTGCGCGCGCGTGTTGCCCACGCGCTCACTTGCTCTGACTTAGTTACCTTCCCTTGTGACGCGTCACTTTCTTATTGGTTGTCGATTAATTTGGAGACTTCCATTTTGACTTTAACCGCCTTTGACGTTTAGTATAAATAGGATGTTCCTATACCATTCTATCCATGTTCATCTTTCTTTTCTTTTTTTTCCTATACCCCTCTCTACTCTACTCCGTTTAGTGGCTTCATCATCGGCCGACAAAAAGTCTAGCAAGGGGAAAAAAAAGAAGAAGACTGGTGACTCTTCTATCTGTAATGTTATCATTAAAAGGCGTCGTTCCGACTATGAAGCCGTTGTCTCTTTGTTTCATATATCTCTAGTTTGGGAACCGGAACTTCTGCCTAGAGGTAGCACCGCCATGGATGCTCCTCACGGCAAGCTTACTTTGTATTCTGAATTTATTTGGCATGGGAATTTTTGTCTTCCCATCACCACGTTTATTCGTGACGTTTTGCTGCATTAAGATCTGCACATTACCCAGGTTCATCCACTGGGTCTGATGTGTCTGTGTCATTTCGAATTTTGCTGTGGTAGTCAGCGCATCACGCCTTCAACTGACAAGTTTTCTGTGTTTTACAAGATGTACACCAAGGGCGGTTGGTTTTCCATTTTCGTGATAAGGAGGTTACCTTTGTTGGGCTCCGCGGAGCCTCCATGAGTGGAAACAACGTTTCTTTTTTATTCAGCACCAGTGCCATTTCTGTGCCAATGACTTTTTGAGATCCCTCCATTCCCATTGACGATGAGCCTCCGTGTGACTTCCAAGATTAGTCTTGGTACAAAACTCTCACTGCGCGAGTGACTCCTCTTTGCTATATCGAAGAATATGCTCTTGTTACTGCTGGGATGAGTAGGATATGGTCTCGGCCACACAAAGTTCCTATCTATGGTCGCGATGGTTTATGTAAGTGACTTTTAACTTCTGCCTTTTATGTCTCGTCTCTGATTCGCTTATTGCTATTTTCAGGAATGGGTAGTGTTATTATTTCACTTTTGAGGAAGGACCCGGGGTATTGACTCGGCGCGATTTAATGAGTGGGGGGGGGGTCCCTTATTGTTTATGAAACACGTGAGAATTTCATGTTCCCGCTGGTCGGAGCTGAAGGTGCTGGTGAGCCTATCGTTAATCTTTGCCCTATAATTGATATGGCCGCGGATTGTGTGCAGATGATCTTATCGACTAGTGAGGAATCTATGGATTCAACGCCTTCATCTCCTGACTCTCCTGCTTCACTTTTGACAGGTGCGGTGTCACACCCCGGTCGTAATTGGCGGAAAAACCGAGGCGTGGCGACGGGGTCGTGATTGATTGAGCACAATAGATTTAAAAGTCTAAATGCATAAATTTAAAACATGTCAACATTTCAACAATTCAACAGGTAGCAAATTCATTCCATTATAACGGATAATGCTAACATCAATCCTAAATGTCTTCCATCTAAGGCCTCTATCAGCTATTTCCTACTTCCTGCTTCACTTCCTGAAAACATGTAACAAAAACGTCAACTACATAAAGTAGATGAGTGAATTCATAGGTTTAAGGAAAAAGGGATTATACACAAGCATACTAGACTAAGTTGTAGGGGTTTATGTATAGGGTGTACCATCGGCTAACCCACCACTCCTACAACTTATCCTACCATGCTTGGGTATAAAGCCCGGTTTTGAAAAGGTTTGTAAGATAAGACAAGCGTACCAGACTAGGTTGTAGGGGTTTATACATAGGGTGTACCATCGGCTAACCCCCCCCCCCCACTCCTACAACCCACTCTGCTAAGCTTATTTATATTTATAAATCCAAGGTATAAAGATAGGTCAACTAATAATGTAGTGATAAGCCCTACACAAGCATACTAGGCTAAGTTGTAGGGGTTTATGTATAGGGTGTACCATCGGCTAACCCACCACTCCTACAACATATCCTACTATGCGTGGGTATGCTTATCAACTCAACCAAGACTGCAAGAATTATGTATAATGATCCCATGTATTGTTCCCATGCATACAGGTGTAATGATATCAAGGATATATGTATAAAGATACCAAAGAATCATATGTAACCATGTCTTGATGATAATGGTGATAATGCATAATGATCACACGAGACCTGACATCAACCCACACAAGACCACACGATGCTACTTGATTTCCATGATGGTAACCCAAATCGATCACTTTGGATACCATGAGAGAATTCTAAAGCGTCCACTTTAGTATCTCTTGGATTCCTAATCGATCACTTAGGAAATCCTTCGGATTCTTAATCGAACACTTTAAGAACCCCATAGGTCACGTGTATTCTAAATCGAACACTTTAGAATCCCACATCTAGTGACGGCCTGTCTACCAATCGACCACTTGGAGACCAAACATATGTTGGAATTACGTATGCCCGAGACACATACTTATACTAATGTGGCTAAATGTGTTTGATCCAAGTCGGGTCATACCCAATAACAAGCTAGACAACACCAAATGTATTCTTTTAATGATTTGATCAATTAAACGAATACCGAACACTACGTGTTTAGAAAATTGGTTTTCTAAACAAACACACTTGAGGATTTAAATAAATTATCTGGATAATTTGTTTATATAAATTAATTATTTAATTGGTTAAATAATTATATAAATGTATGTACATTTTATAAAAATGAGTTTTATAAAATGAATGGAGATGTTTTAAATGGTTAAAACAAAATACAAAAAAAAAAAAAAAAAAAAGAAAAAAACAAACAAAACCGGCCACCCATGTGGGGGTGGTGGTTTTACCCAATCAAAATTTAGATGCTCTTTGCATATTAACAAGGGCTCTCTTTTTGATCCTCCATTCAACTCACATGCATTTGTGTCTTGTCCCTTTTGAATTTCAAGTGTAAAACAAGCAAGAACACTCTCTCTTTCTCTCTCAAAACCCACGGCAGCAGCAGCAGAAAAAAAAGGGGTTTTTGTGAGCTTGTTAAGTGTTCATAAATCCTAGCAAAACAACTTGGTGTTGTCACAAATAGCTTGGGGTATCACACTCTTGAGGTCTTCTTCTTTGGAGGCTTGTCATTCATCCACCATCCCTTCAACAACCCACTTGTTCTTCTAAAGGTAGAAGAAGGTATAATTTACATTTTGTGAGCATCTTGTTCTTGTAATTTTGATCCTTTGCTTCGGGTTTTTAGTTTTAACATAATGGTATGTTCATAACAAGTTTTAAAATCTAAGCTTCCGTTGCGTTTTCTAGTTAAATATGGTTAACTTGAACTTTGATAATCTTGTATAAAACCCAACAATGGCATCAAGAGCCGGTTACAAGGACTTATGCTCCCTACATGTTCATAGATTTCGGGTTTTTTCATGGGTGAAAAAGGGAGGTCCGAAAATTTGATGGATTTTACCCCTCATGGTTTTGTAAGATCTTGACATGCATGGAAAGATCTTAGGAAACCATTTAACATTTGGATGTTGAAATATTAAAATTGTAAAATTTTGGGGGGAGTGGCCGTAGCCTCTTGGGGGGGGGGGCCGATTCTTTTTTGGGGGTATTTGGGCATTGGTTGCTTAGGTTGCATGCTTAGAACATTTGGTATGTTTGATTGTGTCATAACCGAAACCTAGACCTTGGATGTGTTGATTGTTGTTTGTGTATGTTGATTATGTTTATTATTCAATATGGTTGTAATAATTCATAATCTTAGGCTTGTGTAATTTATTTATTCATAAATTGGTATGTAATAAATAGATTAGTTGCATTTTCTTTTTTTTTAGAAAAATATGTATTAGGATACATTTTGTAAAAAATTGAAGATGCAAGAATTGGTGGATTTGGGCCTTGGACCGAAATTTTGGGCTTGTTGGGCCTCACCGGCCCATCATGGGATTCAAGCCCATTAGGCCCATAAATTTCACTCTTGGGCCCAAGAAGACTTTTGGAGGTTTGGAGCCCATTAACAAGCCCAACAAGAACACAACAACTTGGAAAGGATACTTGAAGCATTTGGATGCAAGATCAAGTGGGAGTCAACATTCCATCCTTGTGTCATGTTTTGTCCCTTAGGTGTGACTTATGACCTATACTTGTTTCGGCTAACAAGTATGGTCAAATTTAGCGGTTTTCGGTTATGACTATATTTTGCATGTGTATGCTTGGTTGTTTGTTTTACTTAATGTAATGTGTGGTTGATAGATATTAGGATATCCAAACCGTCACATAGGAACGACAACAAGCATAAAACGGGTTCTAATATATATTTGGTAATATCGCGTCAATTAGTTTAATTAAATGGGTTTATTAAAACTAAGCGATCACTCACCTATAATAAAATTGGTTTTATTATAACTAGAACCTTGAAAATTGGTTTTCAAAATCGCCATATTTCTAAATGCATGTTAGGATATGGCATAATGTTTTTCAACTAGAATATTTGAAAAATTTAAAATCCCTTTTTTCATAATTACCAAAGAAACAAGTCTAACACCATCCTTTTGTATGACACTTAACGTATTAGGAAACTTTTAATGGGATAAAGGTCACCTAACCATTTTGAGCAAACTAATATACTTAGGGTAATATTAACATATTTGTGGGATAAAGGTCACCTAACCACTTGTATGTTAATCTTACATGTTTATACAAGTAGGACGACTTGAATTGGAAACCATGTGATAAAGGTCACCTAAGCATGGGATCCAATGGTGTTGATGGGATAAACATGCCAACACGAAATAAGGATTTCGAATGGTCCCATACCTCTAGAAGTTGCAAAGGGTTGCAATTGTCAAGGTTGACTACCTTGTTAAATCAAATAACGGGATAAAGGTCACCTAACCGAAATTTGATTTATCGTTGGATTCTAGAATTTAATTATTATTTTAAAATCTGGAATAAAAGGGTATTAATAATTAAATTGTTTATAATACTAAAATAAAACTTTGTTAAATTTTGTAGATGGCCGCTAACAATGCAAACACCTCTACCCATAACACCCGTAACCTATCCTTAAGAACCATCCTTGAAAAGGATCGTCTAAACCATAATAACTTTATGGATTGGTATCGCAACTTGAGAATAGTTCTCAAACAAGAAGAGATATCATATGTCTTAGACGATCCCATTCCCGACGAGCCTAACGTGGAAGATGAGGAGGCTTATAACGATTGGGTCAAGTACACCAAAGATTCGGTGCAAGCCTCTTGCCTCATGTTAGGGACTATGATTCCCGAAATCCAAAAGGATTTCGAGCATCATGGGGCATACGACATGATAACTCAATTGAAGGAAATGTTCCTTCAACAAGCTAGAGCGGAACGTTTCGAAACGGTTCGAGCGTTTCATGCATGTCGTATGGAGGAAACCCAAAGCGTCTCATCTTATGTCCTAAAGATGAAAAGCTACATCGAAAAGCTTCGTAGGTTGAATTGTCCCGTATCTAATGAGTTGGCTACGGATTTGATCCTCAACTCTTTGACCAAAAGGTTTGAAACCTTTGTCATGAATTATAACATGAATGGATGGGACAAAAGCATTGGTGAGCTTCACGCAATGCTAAGAACGGCCGAAGCGGGAATGGGTAAAAGGGTTTTACCCGTTCTAACAATCAATGAAGGAAAAAGGGGACATAACTCCAACCCCAAAGCAAGTGTTGCTAAGGGCAAGGGCCACGTCCAAGGAAAGGGAAAGAGGAAAGCCATCACGCCCATCAAACCGAAGGAAAAGAAGCAAAAGGTTGCGGCGCAAGATCCATGCTTTGAGTGTGGAGAGATAGGTCATTGGAAAAGGAATTGTCCGACCTATCTCAATGCGTTAAAAGATAAGAGGGATGCGGGGCATACCTCAGGTATTATCTTTACTATACATATTGAACTAAATGTTATTTCTTCAAATACATGGGTACTTGATACCGGATGTGGAACTCACATTTGCAATTTGTTGCAGGGGTTCAAAAGAAGTAAACAACTCAACAAAGGGGACATTAGTCTCTTTATGGGCAATGGAGCAAGAGTTGAAGTCCAAGCCCAAGGAGACTACTTGTTAAAGCTTCCAAGTGGTTTGGAAGTAATTTTGAAGAATGTTTTGTATGCTCCTAAGTTAAGGAGAAACATTATTTCCGTGTCCCTTTTAAAACAATGTGGCTTTGATCTTAAATTTATAGATTATGATATTCATGTTTTGATGAATGGCATGTTTTATTTTAAAGCTATACCCATGAATGGTATATATGAAATAGATCAAATTGGTACGTCACATAGTAGTTCAATGTACAATGTCAACACCAAGAAACTCAAGAAGGACTTGGGTGATTCCTATCTTTGGCATTGTCGCCTTGGACATATAAGCAAGAATCGCATGCAAACTCTTCGCAAGAGTGGTATTCTAGAAACAAATGAGTATGATTCATTTGATGTATGTGAATCTTGTTTACAAGGCAAAATGACAAAGCAACCCTTCAATAAAACTTTTGAAAGGTCAAAAGAATTATTGGGTATCATACATTCGGATGTATGTGGTCCTTTTAGACCAATGACTAGGAATGGTGAAAGATACTTCATTACCTTTATTGACGATTATAGTCGATATGGTTATGTGTACTTAATGAAACACAAAGATGAAGCTTTTGAAATGTTCAAAGACTTCAAAACTGAAGTAGAAAGACAACTCAAGACCACAATCAAAGTACTTCGTAGTGATAGAGGAGGTGAATACCTAAGTGGTGTTTTTCAAGATCATCTTAAGAGTTGTGGAATTATTTCACAACTTACTCCACCTGGAACACCACAACATAATGGTGTGTCTGAAAGGAGAAATCGTACCCTATTAGATATGGTTCGATCGATGATGGCTAGAAGCACTTTACCTCTATCATTTTGGGGCTATGCTTTACTTTCCGCTGTTCGCATATTGAATATGGCTCCAACCAAGAAAGTGGAGAAGACACCTTTTGAAGTATGGCATGGAAAGGCTCCATTGCTATCATTCTTAAGAGTTTGGGGTTGTGAAGCTTATGTAAAGCAATACACCCCAAACAAATTAGAAGTCCGATCCACTAAGTGTATCTTTATAGGTTATCCTAAAGATGATTTAGGATATTACTTTTATGATCCTAGTGAGCAAAATGTTATTATTGCTCGAAAGGGTAAGTTCTTGGAAACTAAGTTCCTTAAGGAAGGAACTAATAGTAGAACAGTGAAACTTGATGAGGATCAAGAACCACAAGATGATACACAATTGGTTGATACTAGCACTCAACAAGAGGTTGTTGAAAGTGATCAAGTGGTTGATCAAAACACACAAAACGTTCGCAGATCTGGTAGAGTTAGCAATCCACCTGAAAGATATGGATTTTTTGTAGAAGGTTGCTACGTGGTAGATTCGGATGAACCAACCACATACCGTGATGCAATGTCCAAAAATGATTGTGACAAGTGGCTTGAAGCCATGAACGTTGAGATGCAATCCATGTATGACAACCAAGTTTGGGAATTGGTTGAACCACCACTCAACTCCAAAGCTGTTGGAAGTAAGTGGGTTTTCAAAAGAAAAACTGATATGCATGGAAACTTGGATACTTATAAAGCAAGACTTGTAGCTAAGGGTTTCACTCAAACTCAAGGGGTTGATTATGATGAAACTTTTTCGCCTGTGGCAATGCTAAAGTCTATTAGGATATTATTTGCCATAGCTGCACATTATGATTATGAAATTTGGCAAATGGATGTCAAGACCGCTTTCTTGAATGGATATCTTGAGGAAGATGTCTATATGGTTCAGCCTGAAGGTTTTGTCGATCCAAAACATCCTAATAAAGTATGCAAGTTAAAGAAATCAATCTATGGATTGAAACAAGCATCTAGAACTTGGAATCATCGTTTTGATGAAGAAATCAAAAGTTTTGGGTTCATCAAAAACGCTGATGAGGCTTGTGTGTATAAGAAAGCTAGTGGGAGTATAATTACCTTCTTAGTATTGTATGTCGATGACATCCTACTATTTGGAAATGACATTCCAACCATGGAAAGCGTTAAGGCTTGGCTTGGAAGTAGATTTTCCATCAAGGATCTTGGTGAAGCTGCCTATATTTTGGGAATAAAGATCTATAGGGATAGGTCAAGGCGCTTGATAGGTTTGAACCAAAGTACATACATTGATAAGATCTTGAAAATGTTCAAGATGGAAAACTCCAAGAAAGGTTTTGTACCTATTCAAAGAGGGACCATATTGAGTTCAGCTCAATGTCCAAGCTCAAAGGGTGAGCAAGAGATGATGAAACAAATCCCATATGCTTCTGCTATAGGATCCATCATGTATGCGATGATATGTACTAGACCGGATGTGTCATGCGCTTTGAGCATGACAAGTAGATACCAACAGAATCCAGGAAACAGTCATTGGATGGCTGTTAAGAACATATTGAAATACCTTAGGAGAACTAAGGATATGTTTCTGATATATGGATCTGGTGAAGAGGAACTCGCTATAAAAGGTTACACGGATGCGAGCTTCCAAACTGATCGAGATGATTCTCGATCACAATCTGGGTATGTGTTCACTCTTAATGGAGGAGCTGTCTCTTGGAAGAGCTCAAAACAGGAAGTGGTAGCATTGTCCACTACAGAATCAGAATACATCGCCGCTTCATTAGCAGCTCAGGAAGCTGCATGGTTGAAGAAATTCATTACTGATCTAGGGGTGGTCTCTACCATTCAAGACCCCCTAGAAATCTTTTGTGACAACGAGGGTGCGATTGCACAAATCAAGGAACCTCGTTCGCACCAAAAGACAAGGCACATAGAGCGGAGATTCAACTACATAAGGGATGAAGTTGAAAAAGGAAAGATATGTATTCGCAAAGTTGGAACTGATCAAAATCTTGCGGATCCATTCACGAAGCTCCTAGAAAGACCGAAACATGAGCGTCATGCGAGTGGCTTAGGACTTCGATATTCTAGTAATTGGATTTGATCTATTTTGTATTTACGTTTAAAAGACTTTTGTAATTTAACTCTTTTATATGATTATGGAATCTTGAGTTAAATTCTAATTTTGCATGTTTAATCCATGAATAAGTTATCTTATTCTAAAAGTCCGTAGTCGATCACATTTGTGGGAACAAATATGAAGCAAGACTATTATGAACTAGGATTGGTGGATATTCATAAGGAATGAATATGGAGCATAGGTTTGCTGCCAAGGTTCATAGATATTTGTGGGATACGAATATTGGACTGACCCGCTCTCAATATTACTACATGGAGTCAATGGACCTGATCATTAGTAATTTTGAGTAAAGGAGAATTTCATATTATCCTTAGACCTGAGATGTATACTGGGTCTTGATTTTCACCAAGTATTACACTTTGACTCTCCCCTTCGCTATTCGTAAAAGATGGTACATAAGGATGAGCTCAGGTGGAGTATAAAGTGATAGTGAGAGGCGTATACAGTCAAGATGGAATTTGTTCCTCTTATGTGTTGAGAGTTTAGATGTCTAAGGCCTGATAAAGTTGAATTGTAAAGAGAATGATCGCCTATGTCTCTTAGATCCAACATGACATCTAGTAACAAAGGGATATAATGATAGATTCACCTAAACCATATCAAGTAAGGGACTTGAAGGGATGATGTTATTGAATGGCACTTCGTCAAACACATTAGGGGTGGTGAACTGTTGTTAGGCGGTATTCACCACTTGCATTAATTTTCTATGTATCTCGTGCAAGTGGGAGATTGTTGGAATTACGTATGCCCGAGACACATACTTATACTAATGTGGCTAAATGTGTTTGATCCAAGTCGGGTCATACCCAATAACAAGCTAGACAACACCAAATGTATTCTTTTAATGATTTGATCAATTAAACGAATACCGAACACTACGTGTTTAGAAAATTGGTTTTCTAAACAAACACACTTGAGGATTTAAATAAATTATCTGGATAATTTGTTTATATAAATTAATTATTTAATTGGTTAAATAATTATATAAATGTATGTACATTTTATAAAAATGAGTTTTATAAAATGAATGGAGATGTTTTAAATGGTTAAAACAAAATACAAAAAAAAAAAAAAAAAAAGAAAAAAACAAACAAAACCGGCCACCCATGTGGGGGTGGTGGTTTTACCCAATCAAAATTTAGATGCTCTTTGCATATTAACAAGGGCTCTCTTTTTGATCCTCCATTCAACTCACATGCATTTGTGTCTTGTCCCTTTTGAATTTCAAGTGTAAAACAAGCAAGAACACTCTCTCTTTCTCTCTCAAAACCCACGGCAGCAGCAGCAGAAAAAAAAGGGGTTTTTGTGAGCTTGTTAAGTGTTCATAAATCCTAGCAAAACAACTTGGTGTTGTCACAAATAGCTTGGGGTATCACACTCTTGAGGTCTTCTTCTTTGGAGGCTTGTCATTCATCCACCATCCCTTCAACAACCCACTTGTTCTTCTAAAGGTAGAAGAAGGTATAATTTACATTTTGTGAGCATCTTGTTCTTGTAATTTTGATCCTTTGCTTCGGGTTTTTAGTTTTAACATAATGGTATGTTCATAACAAGTTTTAAAATCTAAGCTTCCGTTGCGTTTTCTAGTTAAATATGGTTAACTTGAACTTTGATAATCTTGTATAAAACCCAACAACATATGCACTAGTATGACCGATACTGCCTATGTTCACACGACCACTAGACTGTCCAATGAATGATGTGTTTTCATGATAATGTATAACGGGCATATGACTTTGATTTCCAAAGTCCAATGTTCCCTAAGCGATCAATGATTCCCATGTTTACTCCTGAGTAACTGATTAGACATACACAACTTCCGAGAAAGTTAAGGTATGAGTAACCTGCCATGATTACTTGTTTTCCCCAATATTCATTGTTTGCAAAAGATTTGCCAAGAATGTCTATGATAAAGAATGTTTGAATAAATGAGTTTTGTCAAAACGTGTACAGTTACCATGTTTCCATCCCAATGATTTGAAAAGCTTAAAAGAAAAAGGGGGCTATGAACTCACCTTGTTGGCTAAGTATGGTTGCTAGGGTGGTCGAGTGCTGCCAAACGTCGATCCTCTAAGTCTAGACAAGGACATAATAGGTTAACAACACGCTTTAAGTCTAAGAGTATAAGCCTACGCGACCTCGAGCAAAAACCAAGTTTTAAAGTTGAAAACAAGCTGATTCTGGCACATTCGGTCGAATAAGGGCAGGTTCGATCGAATCAGCTACTTGTTCGGTCGAATATGGTACTGGTTCGGTCAAAAGGGGCTGGGAAGAACAAGTTCAGTCTATTGAGGACTCGTTCGGTCGAGTAGGATGTACATTCGGTCGAATACAATCGTATTCGGTCGAATGTATATTCTGATTCGATTAGTCTGTTCGTTTTCCCACTGGTTCGACCGAATGGTCTCTTGTTCGACCGAATAGGAGATGGTTCGACCGAATGGTCAGGTTCGATTGGTCTATTCGACCGAATAGACCTATTCGACTCCTTCAAGCCGGATGACGGAGAAACCTACGGGATTTTGACGATTTTCATGATTTTTCGCCCAAAATCAATGTTTTATACTTGGAAATGCTCGGAATCCATAGGGCTATTGATTCCTAACGTTTATAACAACAAAAGTATGCTTTTTGACACCAAAAATGACGATTTTTGACCAAGAACACACTTGAAACAAAAGTTGGGGTTTTTGCTCGATTCGGGGCCGGATTTGATGATAAAAACGTATGATTTTCAAGAAGATCTTACCAAAAACAACAATAAACAGATTGGTGAACTCGAATTTTGGATTGAATAACTTTCTCTCACTACTCTCACTCTAGAATTGGGGTGCTTGGGTGTGGAAGAGATGAAAGAAAAATGGTGGAGTTTGTTCTTGCACTACGCTTATATACTTGGTTCTATCGGGTTCGGGTTTCGGTTACCTACGGGTCAAGGCTAGCTGAGTTCATAAGTTTTAACGAGCTAGAACTTTCCAGTAAAAATTTTTATAAAAATCATTTTTCAAGTAATCGCTTGGAATCTTTTTAAATAAAAACCTTTTATTTTTCGAAAACACAAAAAAATTAATATTTTTCAAACATAAAAGTTCTTTTTATGAAATAACATTTTTAGCTGAAATAAACAGATTTTCCAATGATATGGATTCCGAACTTATCGTCCAGAACCCAAAGTGTATAGTTTCCGATGATTTCTTGATTTTAGTTTACCAGTCAAATTCCAGGGCGTTACATCCTCCCCAACTTAGAGGAATTTCGTCCCGAAATTTAGATTTTTAGTATACTTGATGCAACGATGATTAAGATTACATGATCCCATGATGACCACTATGCGCCACTACTTCTAATATTCGTCTCAGATACCACCCAAATCAAGCTGAAGGGGCTTATATATAGGGTGTACCGGCGGCTAACCCACCACTCCTTCAACCTTACTTGAGTGTTTCCTTCGACACCTATTAGGTCAATGACACACAGGACGACACACTATTTTCCACTACAAGGCATCACCCTCAAGCTTTACATCAGACATATTCATTTCGGATTGAAGGGGTTTATATATAGGGTGTACCAGCGGCTAACCCACCACTCCTTCAATCTTCTGTGAATAATTCCCTCAATAATTCTTGAATTTAATGTCTCACAGCTGCCACGCTAACTATAAGTCCCTAATTCCAAGTTTCGCTTCAGACATATTCAACTCGTGCTGAAGGGGTTTATATATAGGGTGTACCAGCGGCTAACCCACCACTCCTTCAACCTTTGTCGAATAATTCCCTACACGAACCTTGAGTTCACGACTCCTAGTTGCACAATAGCATATTGCTTATACACATATACACCTGTGACCTTGATGCAATTATATTCCGGACTATAATTACGAGCTCACCTTGTATCAATGTATAAACTCTATTGCGTGCGGCTAGAAAATTTTGACACGACACCACACACATGCACACAACCATGCTCCATGAATGCTAGAATGATGACAAATTTTGGCTTAAATGATTTATAAATTTCCCAAGGTTTATATGATTGAGTAGATATGACTTGTGCTTTCCAGCATGAGCCCTGAGTAGCCAAAATTTGTGGATGCAAATAAAAGAATACTTATAAGCATAAAAAGGCAACATGATATTCATTGAATAACACAGTTATTTGATACATGCTGCAAATTTATATTGACTTCTAGATAATTAGATTACAAGAATATAGACTAAGAGAACAGATGAGGGTATTTCTCCTTCATCTGATCTTCGCGTTCCCATGTAAACTCGGGTCCGCGTTTGTTATTCCATCGAACTTTCACAAGCGGTATGCGACTACGCTTGGTCTTCTTGACCTCGCGATCCATGATCTCGACGGGTTCTTCAACGAAAAGCAGATTGTCGCTAAATCGAACCTCGTCGACGGGAATGTGAAGGGCCTCGTCAACAAGACACTTCTTTAATTGCGAAACATGAAAAACGTTGTGAACTCTACTGAGTTCCGGTGGCAGCTCAAGACGATAGGCAACTGGTCCGATCCTTTCAAGGATTTTGAATGGTCCAACATACCTAGGAGCGAACTTTCCCTTCTTCCCGAAACGGACTATGCCCTTCCAGGGGGAAACTTTCAGCATGACACGGTCACCAACTTGAAACTCGAGTGGCTTGCATCGTTTGTCGGCGTAGTACTTATGCCGGCAACGAGCGTCTTTGAGTCGCTGTTGAATGAAAGCAATTTGATCGGTTGTCTCATGTATTAGTTCGGGGCCGATGATCTGTGAATCCCCGGTCTCGGACCAACACAAGGGAGAGCGACACTTGCGGCCGTAAAGAGCTTCAAACGGTGCGCATTTAATGGTAGCGTGGTAACTATTGTTGTAAGAAAATTCTGCCAGTGGCAGATGAGCTTCCCAACTACTACCGAAATCGAGGATACAAGCTCTCAACAAGTCTTCTAGGGTTTGTATGGTCTTCTCGCTCTGCCCATCAGTTTCTGGATGATAGGAAGAGCTAAGCTTCACACTTGTCCCAAAGGCCTTTTGCAAAGATTTCCAGAACCTGGAAGAAAAACTGCTGTCACGAACAGACGTGATGCCCTTAGGCACACCGTGACGGGAAACGATCTCACGAATGTATACCCGCGCCAACTTTTCCGTAGTGTAGTCTTCACGAACCGGGATAAAGTGGGCGGATTTTGTTAGAATGTCCACAATAACCCAAATTGAGTCATGACCGCTAGGCGTCCGTGGTAGCTTGGTGATGAAATCCATAGCTAACTCTTCCCACTTCCACTGAGGAATAATAGGTTGTTGAAGTAGCCCAGACGGCCTTTGATGCTCTGTCTTGACTCGCGAACAAGTCAAACATCTCATCACGTACGAAGCGATATCTTTCTTCATCCCGGGCCACCAATAATGGGGTTTAAGATCTTGATACATCTTGTTGCTGCCTGGATGAATCGAGTATCTGGACTTGTGGGCTTCATTTAGAATAAGCGTCCGAAGAGGCTCAGAGTTCGGGATCCACGCTCGGTCAAGAAAATAGAGGATGCCGTCTGACTTGGTTTCGAATTTCTGCTCGGCTCCACAAGACAAAACGCCCTTGAGATCACCATTCACAAGCGCTTGATTCTGAGCTTCACGAATTAAGGAAGGAAGGTTGGATTGAATCCGAATAGAGTACAGCTGGGTCCTTTCTTTACGACTCAATGCGTCCACCACCACATTAGCCTTTCCCGGGTGGTAGCGAATTTCACAATCGTAATCGCTGAGAAGTTCGACCCAGCGTCGCTGCCTCATGTTCAACTCTTTCTTATTGAGGATGTGTTGTAAGCTCTTGTGATCGGTAAAAATGACACACTTCGTACCGTACAGGTAATGTCTCCAGATTTTTAGGGCAAACACCACTGCACCCAGCTCCAGGTCATGTGTGGCGTAGTTCTTCTCGTGCACCTTGAGTTGTCGAGAAGCGTAAGCGATGACCTTCCCTCGTTGCATTAAAACGCAACCGAGGCCCTGATTCGAAGCATCGCAATAAACGGTAAAGTCATCGTCACCCTCCGGAAGTGATAGAATCGGTGCTTGGCAAAGCTTATTCTTCAGAGTTTGGAAAGCTTCCTCTTGATCTTGTCCCCACACGAAAGGTTCCCCTTTCTGGGTCAAAGTGGTTAAAGGCAAGGCAATCCTGGAGAAGTTTGAGATAAATCGGCGGTAGTAACCGGCCAGAGCAAGAAATGAACGGATTTCGGTAGGTGTTTTAGGCGCTACCCAATTTCTGATGGCTTATATCTTGGAAGGGTCGACGTGAATGCCGTCGACATTGATGACATGTCCCAAGAATTGAACTTCCCTTAGCCAAAATTCACACTTGGAGAACTTGGCATATAGTTGCTCTTTCCTGAGAAGCTCCAAAATAAGCCTTAGATGAAGCTCATGATCGGTCCTCGAACGAGAATAAATGAGAATATCGTCTATGAAAACAATGACAAACTGATCAAGATATGGACGGCAGACGCGATTCATCAGATCCATGAAGATGGCGGGAGCATTGGTCATTCCAAAAGGCATAACCATGAACTCGTAATGACCATAACGAGTTCGGAACGCAGTTTTCGGGATATCCTCTTCCAGAACACGCAACTGATGGTAACCAGAACGCAGATCGATCTTAGAGAAAAACGTAGCACCCTGGAGCTGATCAAAGAGATCATCAATTCTCGGTAACGGGTACCGATTTTTGATGGTGAGTTTATTAAGCTCCCGGTAGTCAATGCACATACGAAAAGTCCCGTCCTTCTTTTTGACGAAGAGTACTGGGGCTCCCCATGGAGACGAGCTAGGGCGAATGAATCCCTTGCTAAGAAGTTCTTGAAGCTGATTTGATAGTTCTTGAAGTTCCGACGGAGCTAGACGATACGGTGCCTTAGCAATAGGGAGAGCACCAGGAATAAGATCGATACGAAATTCCACCTGCCTGCTAGGAGGAGGTCCAGGCAGATCTTCGGGAAAAACATCAGAAAATTCACGCACAACAGGAAAGTCCTGCAGTCTCTTGTCTTCGGATTCCTTGAGAGTAACATGAGCTAGAAATGCGGGATACTTCTTTCGAAGGTACCGACTGGCCTTTAAGCAAGAGACGATCCTTAGGCATCCACCCGATTTTTCACCTTGAATAGTTAGAATTTCGCCAGAAGGTAAAGGGATATGAATAAGTTTCTCGGCGCAGATTACTTCCGCGTGATTGCTGGACAGCCAGTCCATTCCCACAACTAGATCGAAGCTTCCAAGACGAAAAGGTATAAGGTCAATACTGAACGATGTGGTGACAAGAGTAAGGGTGCAATTTCGGATGACAGACATCACTTGTTTGGACTCCCCACTAGCAAGTTCAACAGAAAAGGCAGGGTCCAACTCGGAAATTTTTAATTTCAGCAAAGGAACCAATTTGCAAGAAACAAAGCTCCTATCAGCTCCTGTATCAAATAGGACAGACACCCAGTTGTTGTTAAGAATAAACGTACCAGTAATAACATCCGGGTTTTGGCGTGCTTCGGCAGCTCCAATGGTAAAAGCCCTCCCGCGAGCCGGAGGGATGTTGGTGACGCGGGGGCATCGATTTCTCTAATGGTCCATAGCGCCACACTCGAAGCAGCCTCGAGCAGGGTTAGGCTGAGGGTTAGCATTCCCCACAGCCAGCTGGTTGCCAGGACTCCTGCATCGCTCCACCAGGTGCCCGAATCGTCCACAATTCGTGAACTTGCGGCACGACTCTCTAGTTGGGTGATGATAAGAACATAAGTTGCACTTGGGATGAGGCCCAGTATATTCCTTTCTTGGTCTTCCCTGAGCTGTTGTGGCTGGAGCGGGGGCTATGGAGTTGATAGGCGTAGCATCAGTGATTGCAGCTAAGTTGGTCGCCTTCCGCTTCCTATTGCTCCCCTTTTTCGCTTTCCCCTCGGAGGATTTGCCCTTATCCTGATGCAGAACACCAGACTTGAGCTGTTCCCTGGTCAGACGGGCAGTGAGATCGATCGCTGCCTTAAGTGTAGTAGGGTCAACTCCAACCGCAATGCCCCTCATGGAGTCCGGAAGACCGCTGATGTATTGCTCGACAGCGCGAGAAGCTGGGGTAACCATATGGGGCACCAATAAGGAGAGTTCATGAAATCTCTCCGTGTACTTCATGTGATCCGCGCCCTTCATCGTGTGCGCCCTAAACTCAGCCTCCAATTTCTGGATCTCGGTTCTCGGAACGAACTCCTGCGTGACTAGCTCAACAAACTCAGCCCAGGGCCGGGCTAGAGCCGCGTCTCGTCCCCTGGTTCTTATCTCGTTATTCCACCACGTGAGAGCCCGTTTGTGGAACATACTCGTTGCGAATTTTACCCTGAGTTCATCCGGGCAGGAGCACATGTTGAATGAAGCTTCGACTTTCTCGAACCACTGGAGAAGACCAGCGGCTCCCTCGGTTCCACTAAAACTTGTAGGCCTAGTGTTGGTAAAAGCCTTATAGAGCTTATCGGCCTGAAGAGTGGGATTCGGTTCTGGGGCTTGTGGTGCACCCGAGGTTCCTTCTTGCCTCATGTTGTTTACCAAACCCGGGAGAACTGCTGCAATTTGCTGCGCTATGAGGGCAGCGAGGTCAGCGGGGTCAACATTGACGGATGAGCGACGAGGAGGCATTCTATTAAAAGAATAAGAATGCGCATTAGTTAAAATTGAGAATAAAGAATAACTGGATAAGGAATTGCCAAAGAGTACATCGCTACTAGATTCACAGTTAATGATGCAACACATAAGCACATAGCAAGCATATAAGTGTGGGCATGTGAGAGTGATGCATGAATTATCTAGAGTCAAGGGTCCTAGGTTATAGTCTAGGTCGGTTTCCTAATTCCCTATAACCATTGGCTCTGATACCAATCTGTCACACCCCGGTCGTAATTGGCGGAAAAACCGAGGCGTGGCGACGGGGTCGTGATTGATTGAGCACAATAGATTTAAAAGTCTAAATGCATAAATTTAAAACATGTCAACATTTCAACAATTCAACAGGTAGCAAATTCATTCCATTACAACGGATAATGCTAACATCAATCCTAAATGTCTTCCATCTAAGGCCTCTATCAGCTATTTGCTACTTCCTGCTTCACTTCCTGAAAACATGTAACAAAAACGTCAACTACATAAAGTAGATGAGTGAATTCATAGGTTTAAGGAAAAAGGGATTATACACAAGCATACTAGACTAAGTTGTAGGGGTTTATGTATAGGGTGTACCATCGGCTAACCCACCACTCCTACAACTTATCCTACCATGCTTGGGTATAAAGCCCGGTTTTGAAAAGGTTTGAAAGACAAGACAAGCGTACCAGACTAGGTTGTAGGGGTTTATACATAGGGTGTACCATCGGCTAACCCCCCCCCCCCACTCCTACAACCCACTCTGCTAAGCTTATTTATATTTATAAATCCAAGGTATAAAGATAGGTCAACTAATAATGTAGTGATAAGCCCTACACAAGCATACTAGGCTAAGTTGTAGGGGTTTATGTATAGGGTGTACCATCGGCTAACCCACCACTCCTACAACATATCCTACTATGCGTGGGTATGCTTATCAACTCAACCAAGACTGCAAGAATTATGTATAATGATCCCATGTATTGTTCCCATGCATACAGGTGTAATGATATCAAGGATATATGTATAAAGATACCAAAGAATCATATGTAACCATGTCTTGATGATAATGGTGATAATGCATAATGATCACACGAGACCTGACATCAACCCACACAAGACCACACGATGCTACTTGATTTCCATGACGGTAACCCAAATCGATCACTTTGGATACCATGAGAGAATTCTAAAGCGTCCACTTTAGTATCTCTTGGATTCCTAATCGATCACTTAGGAAATCCTTCGGATTCTTAATCGAACACTTTAAGAACCCCATAGGTCACGTGTATTCTAAATCGAACACTTTAGAATCCCACATCTAGTGACGGCCTGTCTACCAATCGACCACTTGGAGACCAAACATATGCACTAGTATGACCTATACTGCCTATGTTCACACGACCACTAGACTGTCCAATGAATGATGTGTTTTCATGATAATGTATAACGGGCATATGACTTTGATTTCCAAAGTCCAATGTTCCCTAAGCGATCAATGATTCCCATGTTTACTCCTGAATAACTGATTAGACATACACAACTTCCGAGAAAGTTAAGGTATGAGTAACCTGCCATGATTACTTGTTTTCCCCAATATTCATTGTTTGCAAAAGATTTGCCAAGAATGTCTATGATAAAGAATGTTTGAATAAATGAGTTTTGTCAAAACGTGTACAGTTACCATGTTTCCATCCCAATGATTTGAAAAGCTTAAAAGAAAAAGGGGGCTATGAACTCACCTTGTTGGCTAAGTATGGTTGCTAGGGTGGTCGAGTGCTGCCAAACGTCGATCCTCTAAGTCTAGACAAGGACATAATAGGTTAACAACACGCTTTAAGTCTAAGAGTATAAGCCTACGCGACCTCGAGCAAAAACCAAGTTTTAAAGTTGAAAACAAGCTGATTCTGGCACATTCGGTCGAATAAGGGCAGGTTCGATCGAATCAGCTACTTGTTCGGTCGAATATGGTACTGGTTCGGTCAAAAGGGGCTGGGAAGAACAAGTTCAGTCTATTGAGGACTCGTTCGGTCGAGTAGGATGTACATTCGGTCGAATACAATCGTATTCGGTCGAATGTATATTCTGATTCGGTTAGTCTGTTCGTTTGCCCACTGGTTCGACCGAATGGTCTCTTGTTCGACCGAATAGGAGATGGTTCGACCGAATGGTCAGGTTCGATTGGTCTATTCGACCGAATAGACCTATTCGACTCCTTCAAGCCGGATGACGGAGAAACCTACGGGATTTTGACGATTTTCATGATTTTTCGCCCAAAATCAATGTTTTATACTTGGAAATGCTCGGAATCCATAGGGCTATTGATTCCTAACGTTTATAACAACAAAAGTATGTTTTTTGACACCAAAAATGACGATTTTTGACCAAGAACACACTTGAAACAAAAGTTGGGGTTTTTGCTCGATTCGGGGCCGGATTTGATGATAAAAACGTATGATTTTCAAGAAGATCTTACCAAAAACAACAATAAACAGATTGGTGAACTCGAATTTTGGATTGAATAACTTTCTCTCACTACTCTCTCTCTAGAATTGGGTGCTTGGGTGTGGAAGAGATGAAAGAAAAATGGTGGAGTTTGTTCTTGCACTACGCTTATATACTTGGTTCTATCGGGTTCGGGTTTCGGTTACCTACGGGTCAAGGCTAGCTGAGTTCATAAGTTTTAACGAGCTAGAACTTTCCAGTAAAAATTTTTATAAAAATCATTTTTCAAGTAATCGCTTGGAATCTTTTTAAATAAAAACCTTTTATTTTTCGAAAACACAAAAAAATTAATATTTTTCAAACATAAAAGTTCTTTTTATGAAATAACATTTTTAGCTGAAATAAACAGATTTTCCAATGATATGGATTCCGAACTTATCGTCCAGAACCTAAAGTGTATAGTTTCCGATGATTTCTTGATTTTAGTTTACCAGTCAAATTCCAGGGCGTTACATGCGGTGTCTCAGGAGTCTGTTGATCTCAGCAGTTATCCTAGCAAGAAGCCTCGCAAGCAAAAGAAACGTCAAGATAGTCTTATTGTTAAACATGTTCCTATTGAATCTACCCAAGTTGGTTCTGTGAATGATGAGCATATGATTTCCGAGTTTAGGAAACCTGTTGAGGGATCTGCTGCTTCCGCGATTTTGCTTAACCTGAGACTTCTTTCTCCCATCAGAAAGAAGGCGAAACTCAATGAGAAGATCGCGGAAAAATTTGCTTCTTCTGCAGGTTCAAATCTTGGTCTCTTTTGCTCGTTTATATTCCAATTTTTTACTTTGTTTCGTCATAGGTTCCCTGAAGAAAATCGTTGATGGGTCGTCTAGGGCCCAATTGAAAGAGAAAATCGTACGTCAACCTTCTCCGCCTCCTACCTTTGAGGAGAGTCTTCTTCATATGTCTCCTCGGTCTCCTTCGTGTCACACCACAACCTACGGCAGAAATGCCGGGGCGCGAACTGATTGTCACAGCTCTCAAGGTTACTATCATGCATAATATTTAAATGACAATATCTATTAATTTAATTAAGTTTTTAAATAAATCAAATACAACAAATACATAATCCATACAACAATACAACTTATATCACCAATGATCTTGATTAATTATTTTCTAACTTAAATTCTTCACTAAGTATTCATCAACCTGAATTAAGTTTCTACGATGAACAATACAACTTATATCACCAATGAACTGATTGTCACAGCTCTCATGGTTACTAACCTGCATATGCGTATAAAATAGAATTTTGTCAACAACACATGTTGAGTGAGCAACACACCAGTTTAGTTGTACATATAGTATATATAACAAAAATATGTAGTTGCAACAAGTCATATGAGAATAACAAATTAACCAAATGAGCAAGTATAACTGAGATGTCGAGAAGCACAAAGGCTAACGACTGGCGTATGATCATACTAGACTGAGATCATGTTGGACCTCTCCGAATGTGAAAGTATACAAAGCAAATAAGCACATAAACAAGTAAGGTATAAGTTGTTAACACATAAGACAAAGTTGCAGTTTTGAGTATAAGTATGTATAAGAAATATTATTTACGCATATGTCCCCAAAACATTGAAAGCGGTAAAATAAGGGAATTTGACACTCACCTCAAAGACGATCAAAAGCGATTAAGATGATGAGAAATCGAGAAAGTCACACATGATCGTTAAAGCCTAAGAGAAACGAGAGTAACGAATACGCTTAAGTAAAGGTTTATTATTAACAGTAATTAAACAATATAATAATTTAGTATTATATCAAGATTTATTATTTAAAACAATTATTTTAAAAACATAACTTAAAAATATTATTTGTAGTTTTATAAAATTAATTTACTTTATTTATATATTCATTAGAGCATTAGTTTTAAGTTACAATATTCTTTATATATATATATATATCTATGTATATAAGTGAACGAAAACAAGAGTTAAACGAGTATTTACAAAGTTGATTTTATTAAAATAAACTTTATTAATCATTGTCATTATTAATATAAGTCTTAAGTACTTACAAAAAAAACAAAATTAATAATTATCCTAAACACACGGGGTGCAGGGGATCGAACCCGAGACCTCTGCCCCCATGGTCATGCGTGATAACAGCTGGGCTATCCAGCAATTGCGAATAAAAATCCAGCTCGGTTATTTATAAAGACAGTTAGTTATGAACGAATTATGATTAAGAACCCTAACAAATCAATCTGATTAAACCAGTACCTGATAATCAAATTGATGTTGGGGTTTTTGATCTACGTGTAAACGCGACTCTAAACATATATTTTAATACCTCCAGCGATGGTCAATGATGGGTTAACGAAGCTCGACAGGGGACGGCGCCTTGAAGCTCGCGAATGATGATAAACAGGCTAAAGTAATTCAATTAGATATACGGTAAAGGTCGGCTAGGGTTATGTGATTGTATCTGCTAATTTAATTGAGTTATTGTGAATGATTTCTTGAATAACAAGTTCGTCTTAATGTCGGTAATGTTAATAAGTAAGAACAGATCGTTTTTGATTGAGTTAACATAATTGGACCGTCGGTTAGATCGTAGATAGAAAGTATAACACGTTATTTGATTCGATTTCCAAGTTTGCTACGAAGATTATGGTCCAAGGCAACCTAATTGGAGCCGGGTTTGTTAAACGGGCATGGATTTGGGGATAGAATCTGGGTTACCCAGATATGTAAAAGGGTTATAATCAAAGTTACAAACTAGGCCCTTGCAGTTTGAAGGTGGATGCATAAAGGGATAAAAGTATGGTTTAGGGTAAAAATTTGAATATAATAATAAGTTATTATATAATAATAATAATAATAATAATAATAATAATAATAATAATAATAATAATAATAATAATAATAATAATAATCAATACAATTAAATTACTCGAATAACGCGATACTTCTTAGTAAAATATCCCGAATTTCAAAATGGGTCGGGTCTTTTAATAAAAAATATGGGTTCGGAAAACCCGAGTTGTTACACTTCGCCTCTAAGGGTGGCAAAAACTGTGGGAGAGGGGGATTGTTCAGGCGATTTAAGCTATGGGTGGACGCCTGCCTACTCCTCTGTGTTCGACTTTTCAGGATTCTTCCGCTACAAGGGTTGATCCTGTTGTCAGCGGTACCGGTGTCGGTGGGAGTGGGCTTGCGTTTATTGGTAGATATGGTGGTCATGGTAATGATGATGATGGTGGAGGCGAGCATCCTTTCTTTGGACCTCTTACTCGTGATGAAATGAGTTTTTATTTTCCTTTTTGGGGTTTCACCCCTCATTCAAGATTTCAGGATCTCGGAGCTTGTCAGCAGTTCCTCAGTCATTGCTTCCCTCCTGCGGAAGTTGAATATCAACGGAGTCGTACCCAGGTTTTCCCATCAGTGCTCATCAACACTCTTCTCTTACAATTATTTGGGAAGAAACGAACTACAAAGCTCTTATGGGTCTGAAGACATGAATTCAGCTCGACCCACCAACTCTTGAATTTCCCGAGACCAAACTGTATGATATGAATGTAATCTAAGAGGCGGTCATCTCTACATAACAATTCGGTGAAGTTAGGCAGAATGATAAATTCCTATACACAATTCGATCCCCGAGTCTCGGTATCCTTTCTCTTCTAGCCAATTTTTCAAACCTCAACACGTCCCGGATGGAGATTGAGTATGGTTCGTATTTTGGTTTATCAGATTCAAGGTGTAATGTCATAGAAACCGAGACACTTACATCCTCACTGCTCTCTTCACAAGGCTCCATCTCGATCGCCACACTTGGCTCGCCGTAAATTAAATCTTCAATATGCTTTAAATCACCAAGTGGGTCAAACTCTTCTTCTTCACAACACGGAGTGGGCATATCTAACAACTCATCACCAAACTCCTCCTCCCATGAAGGAATGTGCTCCTCCTCTATGTCATTCTCCATCACCTCATCACCCTAATCAATTTCAAACATAGTGTCATGAGGCAACTTTACCACCTCTATCTCCACATCACCAATTGCTTCAGATCCATAGTACCAAAGCGCGACATACTAATGAGTTAAAATAACTTCATGTTGGACTGAAGGTAGGACTTGTTCGTCCATTACCATCTCTGGTTCGGACGCTAACTGAAATCCTCATCATTCATCATAAACTCTTGATCTGAAACAATAGGTATTACCGCACCTGTGACAATTTGAATTGCAATTAAATTTATTTCTGTATCATAAATAGAAATATTTTGCGGTTTCGAGATCGCCTTGATATGATCTATTATAGCCTGAATTTCCCGATCTCTTTCTTCTCTCGCTGCTCTCATCCATTTAAGTAATTTTTTTGTGTTTCCTATCGTTGTAGTTGCGTATACGGGTTAGCATCGTAGTCCATGGAGTAACCTAATGAAATTGGACAACGTGTAGTGAAATAGGGTCCTCCACAGATCTTGCACATGATACAAGATAAAAATAAATGACACAAAAATACTCACAAGAAAAACCACAAAAGGCACAAAAAGACACATACTCACAAGAAACACCACAACTCAAAACACAAAAAGACCAATAATAAAAACTATAATTAAATATTTAAAAAATTACCAGACACACTATAAAGACTCCCTAAGACCAACTAGATGTAAAAAATTAGACACAAAAATAAATCAATTAAGTTCAATCAAAGCTAGTTTCGCTATCGCCTAAGTGTCCCCGGCAACGGCGCCAAAAACTTGATGTGCTGAAAGCGGTCTATAAAAACTTAACAAACCTAAACACTCTGGTTTTAATTTTATAAACCTAGACTCTCCTAATTCTAGACCACTAGATAGTAAAGTGTACTTATCGACTGTAGTAAAGCCTATTGAAGTCCAGGATATCGAACCTAAGGACACTAGCGACACCTAAACTAGAATCTGACTAAGAACTTAAATAAATAGATTTAATTGATTTATGTAATTTTTTAGTAACTATAAACAAAAGAATACTTAAACTAAAACTGACACTAACACTTACAGACTTTAACTCGATTATCAAGATAACTCAAAGATAGGAGAAGGGCTAGCTAGGTTTAGAATCCTACTTGTGAATCTTGGATTTCTCTCGGCTGTGGAGACTGCGATGGAACCAGGATATTAAAATACGACACCCTTAAGTAACTTAGTGGATCCCTGATCATTCTTTGGGTGTGACCTACAAGAAAACTAAGGAGTGTTAAAACTTGCCGGTTGGTTGGATCACCAGTCAGTCTCTCCAACAATACTAAAATACCCTAAAAGAAAGATCACCCGTCGGTCTCACTATCTCAGTGCACCTAAATGCAAGGGGTAACATAAGAACAATCAATAAGACACGTAATTAAAATGAAAATAGGGAAATCAAGGAAACCCAATGTCAAAGTATTCTAGCCTAATCACCAAGTCCCAAGGATAACCCGACTATCTATTACCTCACAGTCTCTAGATAGGTAGAATATAAAGCTCTAACAAATCACTAACCAATGTTCTTATGGATTACTACGTCTAGCAAAACCATAAATAATCATAAACACACAGTAAGTGACCTAAACATGCGTCTATAACTGAAAGACATTCAACAAGACATATGCGGAACGAAAATTAATAATAAATTAAAACTAAATACACAAGCACATCAAATCAATTGTAAATAGATTCTTTACTTTAATATTAATTCAACATTAGAAACCAAAAACCAAATTAATATCCGCAAATCACAAAGTAGTCATCAAAAACCTAGGTAGCTAGGGGGTCTAGCCAACAATCATGCTCAATAACAAAACAAATTAAAGAGGTCTAACAACTGAATTCAAAACGAAAACAATAAAATCAAACCACAAAATAATGTTTGAATGAGTGGATATTAATCCTGAATGCTCTCTATGCTCGAACCAACCCGTTCTTGCTTCCCTTTCCTTATGGTGGCTGCTCTCCTTGCAAAATCTCCAATATTCTTTTTATATATGATGTTGCGTGCTCTCTACTTCAAATAATCTTCAAACCCTCGTTGAATTATTTCCTTTGTTATTCCAGCCGTACATGGCCCAAAAACAATTTAATGTGTGCTTATTTAATCCTATAATCCAATTACAAAATATATATAATATAATATAAACTGAACTTCCTATACACTTGACTCAAGCGCAATAATACTTTTCTAAATTTTCAGTTTCTTAACTTATAATGCATATTATTAGATTTCAATTATTAGTATTATTATGTTTTAGGTTCGTTGTCTCGTTAAAGCTCTAAATTTCAAATATAATAAAAAGTAACCTCTAATGTACTCTAAAGTTTAGAAAATAGTTATAATATATATATATATATATATATATATATATATATATATAAAATAATTTAGCCCATATCAGATCAAGTTCGGTTGTTGAGTTTTAACAAGATTATCAAAGTCATATATACCCATTTATACGAAAAGCGCAACGGATTAACTAGTTTTAAATCTTGTTATTAAGATAAATATAAAACCGATTTTATATGTACCCAAAAACCGGATCCATATACAAGAATACATGCTATCAAAATTAACAACCATAAGGTGTTCATGTAATGCAACCTTTCATGATGCAAGGAGGATGAAGAAGACGATGGTTGAATTGCTAGCCTTCAAGAGAAAAGTGTCTCAAGCTTGTATACCCTCAAGAAACCAAAAAACCCAATGTACTTCTAGGATTTGTACTTAGAACTCTTTCTTGTTCTTCTCTTTGTTTGGCCGAAAATGGGCAGAGAAAAGAGAGAGTTTATGATGTGTTGTAAAACACACTTGTTTACCGCACCTTTTTATCATCTTTTTATTGCTTATTATCTAATAAATAATTGTTTTTGGCTTGTCTTAACATGATTTTACAAAGTTTATATCTTTCGTCGGTTGCGGGTTTTAAATGAGAAAATGACTGGGCTTTGGAAGACTTAAAAGGCCTTAATGATGAATGTTTGAAGAACCAAGTTAAAGCCCGACCCAAAAGCCCATTTGTATGAGCCTTACTCGTGTTATTATATTATAATACAAAAAAAAACCCTAGATAATAATAAGCGTGACAGACGGCAGTTGCATCAACATAAAAAAATTAAACTTTAAACACTCATACAACTGGCCGATCGTAAAAGAGATCTCAAAAAGAAGAATAAATGGCCGATCGTAAAAGAGATCTCAAAAACAAGAATAAGAAGTTGATTGTTTGTTTGGCTAGTGGGAGGTTTGTGTGGCTTAAAATCAAACTCAAGGGAGCAGCAAGAAACAAGAAAAAAATTATCAAAAGAGAATTAATTAGTAACCTAACAACCCTCCCTAAAAATCCCGATCGGCAGCCCCTTTACACCAAGGAAAAAAAATCAGTTTTCGCTTTTTGTTGAGCCAAGGAAAGAAGGAGAAGGTTAAGGTTAAGGGTGACTTTGGACACCAGCTAGGGTGGTTTCTCATCATTTGTCTCAGCCCCATTCTTGAGTATAACATCCATAAACTTTGTTCTATTTGTAAGGCTCTGTTACTGGTGCCCTACACTGGACGTTGGATTTACTAATAAACACCGTTCACAATATTAGAGTTATTAAAACATTCGCGGAATATCAAAAACATTCAACCATATATTACATGACCATCATTTCTTGTCTTAACAATCATTCGAACCATTTAATCATAAAAAACATGTCTTTCAAAAAACATAACATTTCATTGAGATGCCAGTGTCTTCAATTCCATGCCATGTGCTTCCCCTCAAGCGAGCTGCCTCATTCTACTCACATGCGTGCATACTAAAAGTCAGCTACAGTGAGTGAGTTCTAGTTAATCATACAACATACAACCTGTTCACATACTTGCACACATGCCCGAAGGTGTGTACATTATTCATACTTTACTTTACATGCATAACTATCCATACTACTTAAAGAGACTTTCGCCCTATAACCTCACAGATATTATAAGGGTCTGGTCCCCAACATCACAGATATTATAAGGGTCTGGTCCCTACCATCACAGATATTATTAGGGTTTGGTCCCTATCCTCACAAATATTATTAGGGTTTGGCCCCTATCCTCACAAATATTATTAGGGTCTGGTCCCTATCCTCACAGATATTATTAGGGTCGGGTCCCTTTGTTTTGTGCAACTGTAACATACTTGTGTTTCCATACATTCCTTAATAACACGTGCAATATTCGAAGATCGTTCACGTATTATCAACATACATACATAACATACATACATCATTAATACATCATATATATCAATCATATCTTTAACTACCACCTGACGGTACATGCAATATCCGACGATCGTTCACGCACCGTCAAGCAATCATCATACATAAATCATACTAAGCATACACTTACCATTTGAGGTAAGTGTATTAACTATCACATCGAGTATGCACACAGCCCTGAAAACATAACAAGGAAGTGGGGCCAGAAATTCACCTGAACGCGGTTACATTCACCGTTAATAGTTATTCCCTTCTTTAGCTGTGTGCGACTCACTGTATAACAATTACACGTATCAATTAACTATCACTACCCATATTGCGTTTCTAGTCTAATTATAACCCTCAGCGAACGAAGGTCCGGGGGCAGCGCCCCTGGCAGCAGGGTTCTAGGGGCGGCAGCCCCTAGCGGGGTCCAAGGGGCAGAGCCCCTGACTAGGGTTAAGCTGCCAGGTCAGCTTAGAAAAATTTTATTTTTATTAACTGTCTTAACACATTTTCCATTAGGATTTCACGATAATATTTTATTCTTAACCTCTCAATCCTTTAAGGTATTTTCTCTAATTATCAAAGTCCAAGGGCTATTTTGTAATTAAATCATTCTTTTCTAAGTCCAGGGACTGTTCTCTCATTTTGTTAAACTTCTAGTTCGTTACTCAGCTTTTTAACGAATTGACTTATCGTAACGAACTGGTCCTTGTAACGAATTGGACCCTCTTACGAACTGGTCCTTATAACGAATCAGTCTATGTGACCAACTAGTCCATATAACGAATCAGTCCATGTAGCGAATTGGACCTTCTAATTCTTTATCTTTTTTAACGAATGATCATAGAGAATAGGGAGTTTGTTCGTTCTCTCTTCCTTAACGATCTTGAACACGAACTAAATCTGGTTCGTTAGGCTTCCTTTAACGAATCATTAGACGAATTACCCCTAGTTCGTTAATTCCTGGTTAACGAATTAGGGTTAGGTCAGAGAATGTCAGAAACATTCTCTGACATAACCTTCCTCGTACCCGTCGCCTTTCTGGCGCCGTCGCTGGAAAACCACGGCTTTACCGGAAAAACAAGACGTGACTCGTTTTCCACAGTTTTTCACTGTTTTTGTTCCCGTTCGATCCAGATCTGAACTAGGGTGACCCATAAGTTCATCTCAGGTTCGGTTTGTACCCGATTCCACTGTGATCTCGTGAATTTAACGGTTTAACGGTGTCGACTCTTCGTTTCGTGACTAAATCTAGCGGGTTTGAGTTCATACAACATCATACTATCATTACCTTCAATCGGGATCGTTTTTCTATCTTGGTTCGGCTAGAGAAATGAGAGAAATTAGAGAGAGAGCTTAAGTGTGTGTTTTGGTGGTGTATGGAATATGTGTGAAATGAATGATTAAATGGGTAATTAAGGCTTATATAATTATTGGTCATGGGCTTAAGCCCATGGTCTTTCCCTCTTTCCTTCATAAACCAAGTCCATAACCCATATCCATTTAACCCAACACTAGCCCGACTCTTAATAACTCATTTTTTTATTTTATTAACCGAAACTAGAAAACGGGATGTTACAAGTCTTCCCTCCTTAAAGAGGTTTCATCCCCGAAACATAACTATTACTAAAACAAATTTGGATAAAACTTGCGTATCTCTTCCTCAACTTTCAATGTAGCGCCCGATCCTTTGCGATGCTTCCATATCACTTTCACTAAGGGTATAACCTTGTGACGTAGTTGCTTTTCCTTGCGATCAACTATCTCGATTGGTTGCTCATGTTGTTCAACTGTTCATCAACCTCAATGCCCATTAATGGCACATGAGACGTGTCATCGGCTAGACATTTTCTCAGATGAGAGACATGAAAAGTAGAATGAATTCCTTCCAACTCTTCTGGTAAATCTAACTTGTAAGCTACTTCGCCCACACGTTCCACAATCTTAAATGGTCCAATGTACCTCGGACTCAATTTTCCTCTCTTCCTGAAACGAATAATTCCTTTCCAAGGCAAGACCTTGAGCATCACATTGTCACCAATGTTAAACTCAATCGTTCGTCACCGCTTATCAGCGTACCACTTATGACTGTCTTGAACAGCCTTCATCCTTGCTTTAATTTGATCAAACTTTGAAGAAATTTCTTGCACAACTTCTAAAATTCCCATCTCTTTCTGACCAATCTCTCCCCAACATACCGGGGTTCTACATCGTCTACCGTAAAACATCTCAAACGGTGGGATACCAATACTTGAATGGTAGCTGTTGTTATAAGAGAACTCTGCCAGATGCAGATGATCATCCCAGCTTCCTCCAAAGTCTAAAACACAAACACTTAGCATGTCCTCAAGGGTTTGGATCGTCCTTTCAGACTGTCCATCTGTTTGAGGATGATACGCCGTACTGATGTTCAATCTTGTTCCCATAGATTCACGGAACTTCTTCTAGAATCTCAAAGTAAACCGAGTATCTCTATCAGACATGATCGATAACGGTACTCCATGCTTGGATACAACCTCCTTGATGAACAAACTTGCTAACATTTCTGACGAGATGGCCTCTCGTATAGGCAGAAATTGAGCACTCTTGGTCAAACGGTCCATAATCACCCAGATGGTATCATGGTGCTTAGCTGTACGAGGTAGCCTAGTTATGAAATCCATGGTGATGTGTTCCCATTTCCATTCAGGTATCTTCAAGGGTTGCATCTTTCCATAAGGCTTCTGATGCTCTGCCTTAACTTGTAAACAAGTTAAGCACATACTGACAATATCTACCACATCATTATTCATTACTGGCCACCAGTAATCTCTTTTCAAATCTTGGTACATCTTTGTGGTTCATGGGTGAATTGAATACCTTGACTTGTGAGCTTCATCTAAGATTCGACCTCTAAGATCTCCATGACGTGGGATCCACATACGGTCAAACCTAGTCTTATCACCATGAGTGTTTTCCATCAACTCGCTCTGCTGACCAAAAATCCTTTCTTTCTTCACTAGCCTTTCATCTACCAGCACCTCTGACTGCACTTTGATGATTTCTTCAAAAAGACTTGAGTTCATAATTAACTGGTATGACTTCACTGTTGCAATGACTTCTTCATTCTTACGACTTAGCGCGTCAGCGACCACATTAGCTTTACCAGGATAGTACTTAATGTCACAGTCGTAATCCTTTATCAGTTCTGCCATCTACTCTGCCTCTTGTTCAGTTCTTTATGTTTGAAGAAGTACTTTAAACTTTTATGATCCGTGCAGATAGTACACTTAGTACCATACAGGTAATGTCTCCTTATCTTAAGAGCGTGCACTACTTCTGCTAGCTCTAAATCATGCGTCGGATAAGTACTGTCATGGACTATCAACTGTCTAAACGCGTAAGCTATCACTTTTCCTCGTTGCATCAACACGCAACCCAACCCACAATGCGAAGCATCAGTACAAACAACCAAATCCTCGTCACCATCGGGCAAAGTAAGGATTGGAGCTTGCGTGAGTCTTTTCTTTAATTCCTCAAAAGCTTCTTCCTGAAACTTACCTCAACTGAATACTATCGACTTTCGGGTCATACCGGTCAAAGGTGCGGCTATATTGGAGAAACTTTCGATGAATCTCCTATAGTAGCCAGCTAACCTTAAGAAACTTGGAATATCAGTCGGATTATGCGGAGTCTTCCAATTTGTTATCGCCTCAATCTTAGCTGGGTCCATGGTAATCCCTTCAGGATTAATCACTTGCACTTCTCGTAACCAGAACACACATTTTGAAAATTTACCGTACAACTTCTCTTTCTTCAAAGTCTCCAATACTTTTCTCAGATGCCCAGCATGATCAGACTCGCTTTTTGAATAAATCAATATATTATCGATGAAGACGATAACTGACTTATCCAACATCGGCCGACATATCCTATTCATCATATCCATAAATGCTACAGAAGCATTTGTTAGACCGAATAACATCACGAGGAACTCGTAGTGTCCATACCGCGTCCGAAACGCTGTTTTAGGAATGTTTGCCTCTTTCACTTTCAATTGATGATAGCCTGATCTGAGATCTATTCGTGAGGACCAACTTGAACCTTGCAATTGGTCGAACATATCATCAATCCTTGGCAAAGGATATCTATTCTTTACAAAAAACTTGTTCAACTCGCGATAGTCTATGCACATTCTCATATTTCCATCCTTCTTCTTCACGAATAACACTGGCGCGCCCCAGGGGGAAACACTTGGTCTTATGAAACCTTTGTCGAGGAGTTCTTGTAGTTGAGACATCAGTTCTTTCATCTCAGATGGCGCTAGACGGTAAAGTGCTTTTGCGACGGGCTGGGCTCTTGGTATCAAATGTATCTGGAATTCTATCTCACGCACTGGTGGCAACCCCGGAAGATCCTCAAGGAATACTTCTGGATAGTCGCACACGATAGGAACATCTTTCATTTCTTTCGTCTCGGCCGTAGCGTTGACAAGATACGCCAGGTAGACACCACACCCTCGTCTTAATAACCCTTCGGCTTTTATCATCGAAATGACGTTAAGCCCTGAACTTTCCTTATCACCATAAACCGTCACCGCACTACCATCCAGAGACTTCAGCTTTATTATCCTACTCTTACATACTATCTGAGATTCGTATTCAAACAACCAATCCATCCCCAAAACTACATCGAACCCTCCTAAGGTCATAAAATACAAAGTAACAGGGAACTCATGTCCCTCCAATTCTATCTTACAATTCTTAACCATTTTCATTATTTTCACTGGGGTGTCACTAGCAATTTCTACTTTGAAGGTTTCAAACACTTGGCAACATTTCATTTTAGCTTGTTTACTAAATGTCGTAGCTACAAAACTTCTATTCGCACCCGAATCAAATAATACTGAAGCAGAAATACCGTTTACTAAGAACGTACCGGTCACAACATCAGGAATCTGTCGGGCTTGTTCTTGGGTCAACATGTAGGCTCTAGTCCTTGGCCTTGCTTGTTCGACATCCTTCTTTCCACTTTCACCAGCCTCACCATCGGTGCACTCCCTTGCCATATGGCCTGTCTTGCCACATTTGTAACATGCTGGCTTCGCACTGCACTCATTGGCATAATGCCCTACCTTTCCACACTTATAACACGCATTAGACCCAAGCCTGCATTCCCCACCATGAGCCTTCCCACATTTGTTACAAACATCAGAACTCTTACTCCACTTGCACCACCACCATGCATCTTTCCGCAGGTCTTACACCACCTCTTCTCCTAAACTCTCGGCTACTTGTTCTTGGGGTTCCGCAACTGAATGCCGGGTCGTTTAGCAGGAGCGACCCACTTCTTATCCTTCTTCTCTTCCACCACAACTTCATCTGCTGACAAGTCATTATAAACCATTTCTGCCAGCCCTACAGCAGAATCAAAAGTACCTGGTCTACCGGCCTTGACGAAAACGCAAACATTCTGCGGCAGTACCCTAAGGTAGCACTTGATCCGCTTGGCCTCAGTGTTCACCAAGTCTGGCACCAACCTTGACATGCGATTGAATTCAATGGTGTATTCGTTGTGTGTCATCTTGCCCGCTTTCAGACTCAGAAATTTCATTTCAACTCTTTCCACTTCAGCATCAGCACATAATCGCTTCATCATAACTCCTTCAGATCGTCCCATCTCAAAGCCCTGATCTCTTCCCGACTCCTTCTCTGCTCAATCAACTCCCACCAGTACATGGCTTCCTCACCAAATTATTGGGTAACGTAGCCCACAGCTTGGTCGGGACGACATTCGCTAATTTGGATAACCTTGTCCATCGTGGTTATCCATTGGAGAGTAGCGATTGCGTCTCCCAAGCCAGTTAGCTTTGGTGGATCACAACCTTTGAACGACTTGTAGTTGCACCCACCTTGGCTTCTTCTCATATCATCAACCTTTACTGACTTAACCACACTCGATTCCTCCTTCTCCTTCTCATTGTCCTTCTTACTATTTTCTCCCGACTTCTCAACTATCTTTGCCTGACTTCCAGTAGACTTTTCGGGATTCATGTTCTTTACAGCAGTTGCTACCACTTGAGAAATGGCAGCTTGAATTGCGGGATCAAGTTGGACCCCTTTGTTGTTTCTTGGGTTATGTCCAGCAGCGCTTCCTTCATATGCAGTGTTGGAAACTGCTTCTACCGAAGGTTGTTGAACATGACGAGACCTACCACGTCGTCCAGTGCGACCTGCTGCTCCAACAACTGCCCTAGATCCAGCCGTCGTATTCTGGAAGGGAAAACACAAACGTCATCACTCATGGAACTATTTAGTACAAGGATAGTAAGGCTAACAGGTAATTACACTGGCCATCTGTGATTAGCTGCTCACGTTACTTTTCGTGTCCTATACACTTCCTCTTATGAATCTATTTGTGCTAATTCTATTCATAAATAGTTAAACAATCAAACAGTTCATATCATCATATACTCCTATCCCTAGAAATTAAGCTAGTATTCATACATTATTCTACTTTACATGTGAAATTAATCACATACTTTACCTTCATTTAGCTTGCTTGAGTGACACATGGAATTCTCGTACTAGCATCTTCTTTCCTTTCTTACTTTAATCCCATTCTCTATTCGAGTCTAAGCATGTAGGATGCTGAAATCTCTCGAACTTTGCTCTAACACCAACTTGTAAGACCCTGTTACCGGTGCCATACATTGGACGTTGGATTTACTCATAAACACCGTTCATAATATCAGAGTTATTATAACATTCGCGGAATATCAAAACATTCAACCATATATTACATGACCATCATTTCTTTTCTTAAAAAGCATTCGAATAATTTATTCATAAAAACATGTCTTTCAAATGAAATAACATTTCATTGAGATGCCAGTGTCTTCAATTCCATGCCATGTGCTTCCCCTCAAGCGAGTTGCCTCATTCTACTCACCTGCGTGCATACTAAAAGTCAGCTACGCTGAGTGATTTCTAGTTAATCATACAACCTATTCACATACATGCACACATGCCCGAAGGTGTGTACATTCATCATACTTACTTTATATGCATAAGTATTCATACTACTTAAATAGCCTTTCGCCCTATAACGTCACAGATATTATAAGGGTCTAGTCCCCAACATCACAGATATTATAAGGGTCTAGTCCCTACCCTCACAGATATTATTAGGGTCTGGTCCCTATCTTCACAGATATTATTAGGGTCTGGTCCCTATCCTTAGATATATTATTTGGGTCTGATCCCTATCCTCATATATATTATTTGTTTTGTGCAACTGTAAAATACCTGTCTTTCCATACCTTCCTTAATAACACGTGCAATATCCGAAGATCGTTCATGTACTATCAACATACATACATAACATACATACATCATTCATACATCATATATATCAATCATATCTTTAACTATTACCTTATGGTACATGAAACATCCAAAGATCGTTCACGCACCGTCAAGCAATCATCATACATAAATCATACTAAGCATACACTTACCACTTAAGGTAAGTGTATTAACTATCACATCGAGTATGCACACAGCCCCGAAAATGTAACAAGGAAGTGGGGCTAGAAACTCACCTGAACGCGGTTACATTCACCGTTAATAGTTATTCCCTTCTTTAGCTGTGCGTGACTAACTGCATAACAATTACACGTATCAATTAACTATCACTACCCATATCGCGTTGCTAGTCTAATTATAACCCTCAACGAACTGGGGTTCGGATGAAGTGCCTCTGGAAGCGGGATTCTAGTGGCGGCAGCCCCTACCAGGTTCCAAGAGGCATAGCCCCTGGCTGGGGTTAAGCTGCCATGTCAGCTTAGAAAAAGTTTATTTTCATTAACTGTCTTAACACATTTTCCATTAGGATTTCACGATAATAAATATTGATAACCTCTCAATCCTTTATGGTATTTTCTATAAATTATCAAAGTCCAAGGGCTATTTTGTAATTAAATCATTCTTTTTCTAAGTCCAGGGACTGTTCTGTCATGTTGTTAAATTCTAGTTCGTTGCTCAGCTTTTTAACAAATTGACTTATTATAACGAACTGGTCCTTGTATCGAATTGGTTCCTCTAACTAAGTGATCCTTATAACGAATCAGTCCATGTAACGAACCGGTCCATATAACGAATCAGTCCATGTAGCGAATTGGACATTCGAATTCCTTATCTTTTTTAACAAATGATCATAGCGAATTGGGAGATAGTTCGTTATATTTTCCTTAACGATCTTGAACACGAACTAAGTCAGGTTCATTAGGCTTCCTTTAACGAATCATTAGACGAATTACCCCTAGTTTGTTAATTCCCCGTTAACGAATTAGGGTTAGGTCAGAAAATGTAATAAACATTCTCTGACATAACCTTCCTCGTACCCGCCGCTTTTCCGGCGCCGTCGCCGGAAAACCGCGGCTTCACCGGAAAAATGAGATCTGACTCTTTTTCCACCGTTTTCACCGTTTTTCGTCCCATTCGATCCAGATCTGAGCTAGGGTGACCCCTAAGCTCATCATAGGTTCGGTTCATACCCGATTCCACCCGGATCTCGTGACTTTAACGGTTTAACGGTGTCGGCTCGTCGTTTCGTGACTAATCTAATGGTTTTGAGTTCATACAACATATTATCATTACCTTGAATCGTGATCATTTTTCTATCTTGGTTCGGCTAGAGAAAGGAGAGAAATTAGAAAGAGAGCTTAAGTGTGTGTTTTGGTGGTGTATGGAATATGTGTGAAATGAATGATTAAATGGGTAATTAAGGCTTATATAATTATAGGTCATGGGCTTAAGCCCATGGTCTTTCCCTCTTTCCTTCATAACCCATATCCATTTAACCCAACACTAGCCCGACTCTTAATAACTCATATTTTCATTTTATTAACCGAAACTAGAAAACGGGATGTTACACTATTGTTCTAGGTTCATAACTATATTGATTTTGGTCTTTATAGTTAATTGTTTTGCCATTAAGTTAAGGATTGAGGCGTGTTTGCTTATACTTGATTGTGGATTGAGTTTTATTATGATTTGGTTGAGTATTATGATGGGAATAATAAGTATTTGCTGCTGTCCAAAAATCATGAGTAGCTAATCTTCTTTGTTCTACCCAGGATAGATGATTATTGTTAGGTTTTAATGAGTCTAGTGGATTGTTTAATCATTATGACATGAATTGCTATTGAGAGTTTTTTTTAATATTAAATTAGGTTGTTTAGTGGCTGTGATTTTATTAATTATACTCATAAACCTCTTTCTTCGATTGTAGCTTGTTTGATTCTTTTCTTTGTGTTTAGAGTTTGATTGCGGTAGGATCAACCGTAAGGTTTTGTTGAGTGTGTTATTTGATTGAATTCAGCATGTAAGCACCTTCTTAGAGACTAAGAGGTAATAGTATGTAAAGCCGTCTCATAGCTTTTACTTTTTAGGATTAGGATCGTGTGAGAACGGGTTCGGTTCTTGTCGGGTTTGGGTTTGTGAGCGATTAGTTGGTCTAGTTTAAGTTAAACCAAATTGTTCCTCTATCCTTGGTTGCGTAGTATTTGTTACCATTAGGGTCGTGTGTCGGTGAGATCGAGAGGAGAGTCGACATTAGAACACGTTAGCAATTCGTTTCCCGGATTGTTCTTATAATCAATTAAGTGTAAGTTAGGGTTTATTAGTGAGACCGAGAGGTGATCTAGCTTTCTTGGGCGCCTTATTTGTGTCATCCTTAGATACTAGTGTCGTGAGATTATTCTATCCATTAGCTAGTTAGACCTTCAATATGATTCTTACCTAGGTAGACGTTTTCTCCAATTGCAGTTAAGTCTCAAAGTTTCGTTAAGTCTTGTTAAGTTAAGTGTTTTAATTTAGTTAAAGTAGGTTAGGTCAAGTAGTTTACTAATTAAAATCAATTTAAAAAATATTATTTTTAGGAAGGTCTTGTCTAAGATTAGTGGTCATAGACGTTTTCACGTGTCCTCGTGTTCGATACTCGGACTTCCTTAGTTCTATATTACTTACGATCGGTACACTTGCCGGTTGTGTGTAGTTTTATTAAGAAAATCTATTTTATAAATTTAAAGCTTAGTTGTGAGTTCCGTAGAAAGGAACTCCCTTTAGACACATGTCGAGTTTTTGGCGCCGTTGCCGGGGACACGGTTTGAGGCTTATTGAGAACGACTCGAGTTAAGACTTACCTTGTTTGACACTTGTTTTTTCTTTTGCTTTTTTTAAATAGTTTAGCTAATTTTAGTTTTTTTTGTTTATTTTTCTAGTTGTAAGTGACGTACTCGATCTCTAGGACTACCTAAATCTGAGGGATTTTCTGAACCTGAGAGAGAGAGTTTCATGAGGGACGTCGTTCCAGACCGTCTTCCAGTTCGTCTACTTATGTTGGTAATATATCATATTCTCCTAATTTTTCTGAATCCGTCATTAGGGATAGGATTATTGGCGACACAATTCCACCACCGAGGAGGACAGTTGCAGACCGGGCCTGTGTGGTCGATGCGGGCGCGAAATCCAGCATTGCTCCACCAGCCATCGCAGGTAACATGAATTGGCAGATTCCATCTAACATTGTGAACACCATCTCTCATTCTGCTTAATTTAACGGGTTGCTCCACGAAAACCCGCATTCTCATCTCACTCGCATTACACGTATTTGCGACACTTTTCATCTTGCCGGCGTACCCGAAGAAGCCATCAAACTCCGTGTTTTTCCTTTCTCACTCGTTGATCATGAGAGTTTATGGCTCGAGTCCCTCCCACAGGGCTCCATATCCACTTGGGCCAACATGCAGGCCCAGTTTCTGGAGAAATACGATCCACCGGCTAAGGCCGCTCGTTTGCGTAACCAAATTCACTCTTTCCAATTGGAAGATACCGAGAGCTTCTACAAGGCATGAGAGAGATTCAAAAATTTAGTCACTTTATGTCCGAAGCATAGCTTGCATGACTAGGCAGTTGTTGAAAAGTTCTATAACGGAGTGACATGCACGACTCAGAGTATGCTTGACACAGCTGCGGGAGGCAACTTATTGACAAAGAAGGATACCGACTAGTGCATTGCTTTTTTTAATGGGTTAGCCATGAGTGGATACCAGCGACCACCCCCTATCACGCGGAATACATTTGGTCGACACGAGCACCGCACTTGCGGCACAGGTTGAGGCGTTGGCAAAGATTGTGAAAGACTTGCAAGTGAAGAGTAAGCTGTGCGAGATCTGTAGAGGAGAGCATGATACCGTTCAGTGCCCCGTAGGTTTCCAGTAGGAGGCACTAGACTTTGTTAGCAATCCGAACCAAAATCCAAATTCTTTCAATTCTTATAATTCGGGATGGAGAGGTAATCAAAATTCCAACTGGAGGAACGAAAATCAGGCCGGCTTCCAGCAACATCAGAGTCTGTACCAGGACTCCGGTGAGGGAGCGAGTAGTGGGGAGAAGAAGCCCACGTTAGAGGAGATGATGGCACATCAGACATAGATGCTGTCTTAGCTCATGACTCAAGAGGATTCCCGTCAGAAAGAGACCCAAGAGAAATATAGGGAGCACGAGTCATTCATGAGGAAACAGAAGGCATCCATTCAGAATCTCGAGCGTCAGATGGGGAGATTGCTAGTAGATTGAACGAGATATCGCCATGAACACTTCCTAGTAATATCAAACAAAATCAGAAGGCGTTCGCGAAGGCTGTAATGACGAGGAGTGGTGCAGGGGCACGTAATGTGCTCATGAGTCAGGAGGCGGCGAGAGGAGTCGTAGAAGAGCCTACAGTAGATGTAGAGGAGCTGGTGGATAAGGAGATTCAATTGGAATCTCCACCGGCCAAAATGCATCAAAGGCGCAGCCCAGGAAGTACGGCACAGGCTGAGAACCAATAGTTACCCAACACACCAGCGAGAGTCTACAAACCTAGACTTCCATATCCTAGGAGACACCCCGTAAGGATAGAGACGAGGAGCATAGTTCCAAATTTCTTGATCTTTTGAAGCAGCTTCACCTTAATATTCCATTCCTTGAGGCACTCACCCAAAATGCTGAAATATGCAAAGTTCCTTAAGGATATTCTTTCGAATAAGGAGAAGTTAGCTGAGGTCTCTTCCATCTCATTGAGTGCTAGTTGCTCTGCAGTTTTGCAGAGAAATTTACCAGAGAAGATGTCTGATCCAGGGAGTTTCACGATTCCCTGCATCTTGAGGGATGATACGGTGGTTTATGCATTGGCAGATCTTGGTGCCAGCATTAATATCATGCCGTATTCCGTGTATCGCAAGTTGGGTCTAGGAGAACCGCGTCCTACCCGGATGAGTATCCAGCTTGATGATCGTTCTGTAAAATATCCCCGAGGCGTGGTAGAGAACATGCGTGTTCGTGTCGACAAGTTCATCTTCCCGGTGGAGTTTGTCATCTTGGATATGAACGATGATGATAGTGTCCCACTTATCTTAGGCCTACCATTCCTTACCACTGCACAGGCGTTGATTGACGTCTGCGAGAGTAAGTTGATTTTAAGAGTTGGGGATGAGAACGTCACATTTGACGTTTGAAAGTCACTGAAACACCCCAAGTCTGCTGATGACTCCTTATACTTCATCGATACCATCATGGAACATGTTGGGGAGTTTTTCAGCGAAATCTGTCAAGGATTTGCCTCCGACACCCAGATTCTCGATAGGGAGATTTCGGAAATTGAGATGGTTGCCATGACCGATCAGTCCTTGGATGAAGACACCGAGTCGCATAGCCCTGAATCTGGCGTATCTGCTGAGATCGTACGAGATGATCCGAGGGACTGACCTTCCGTCGAGAGTCCTCCTTCCTCTTTAGAGCTTAAGAATTTTCCTGTTTATCTGGAGTATGCGTTTTTAAATGAAGAGAGGAAGTTGCTGGTTATCATTGCAACTGCTCAAACGGAGGTCGAGAAGGAGAAGTTGTTGAGGGTGCTATGAGAGCACAAGGAGGCGATTTCATGGAAGATTATTAACATTAAGGGTATCAACCCTTCATTTTGCACTCTTAAAATCCTCATGGAGGATAATTTCAAAACTGTCATTCAGCCGCAAAAGCGGCTTAATCCAAAATGCAAGAGGTTGTGAAGAAGAAGATCATTAAACTTCTTGATGCTGGGATTATTTTCCTCATTTATGATAGTTCTTGGGTAAGTGCATTTCAAGTGGTTCCTAAAATCGATGGCATGACTATTGTCACCAATGAGAGGAACGAGCTCATTCCCACTAGGACTGTGACTGGATGGAGAGTCTGCATCGACTATCGCAGACTGAATGATGCCACTAGGAAAGACCACTTTCCTTTACCTTTCATTGATCAGATGTTGGAGCGTTTGGCAGGTCAGCAGTACTACTTCTTCTTTGATGGTTTCTCCGGGTATTTTTAGGTTCCGATAGCTCCCGATGACCCGGAGAAAACCACTTTTACTTGCCCTTGAGGAACATTTTCATATAAACGTATGCCGTTTGGACTGTGTAACGCTCCAGCCACATTCCATAGGTGTATGGTGGCCATTTTTCATGATATGAATGAGGACTCCAAGGAGGTGTTCATGGATGTTTTTTCCGTATTTAAGAGTTCCTTCGATAATTGTTTGTCTAATCTTGAGAGGCTGATGTCTCGCTGTGTTGACACCAACCTAGTCCTTAACTGGTAGAAGTGTCATTTCATGGTTCGCGAGGGCCTTGTTCTGGGGTATCTGATTTCACGAGCGGGGATAGAGGTTGACCGAGCGAAGGTCGAGACCATTTTTAATATTCCCCCGCTCACTTATGGATGATTCATTCGGAGTTTTCTAGGTCATGCAAGATTCTACCGCCTGTTCATCAAAGATTTTTCGAAGATCGCGAGACCCATGACCAAACTTCTGGAGAAGGATGCTCCATTCGTCTTTTCTAGGCAGTGTATCGAGGCGTTCGATCTTTTGAAAGACAAACTAGTCAACCCCCGATCATGATTGCTTTCTACTGGTCGTTACCATTCGAGTTGACGTGTGACGCGAGCGACTTCCCAGTCGGAGCGTTTCTAGGACAGCGGAAGGATAAACACTTCCATCCGATTTACTACGCCAGCCAGACCTTAAATGGTCCACATGAGAGCTATACCACAACCGAAAAGAGCTTTTAGCTGTGGTCTTTCCTTTCGATAGTTTTAGGTTCTATCTAGTACTGTCCAAGATGATTGTGTACACGGACCATGCTACTACTCGATATCTCTTCAGCAAATAGGATGTTAAGCCTCGTCTTATTCGATGGATCCTGTTGGTTCAAGAGTTTGATACTAAGAGTCTCATGTTTGTTACGACACAATTGGAGGGTTTTCCATGGTTTGCTGACTTTACGAACTATCTTGCTGACGGATACCTCCAGAAGATTCCTTGCCAGCAATAGAAGAAATTCTTTGCCGATGTTAATGTTGGTGCATTATGCCAGTAGTTCATTAGTATTGAGTCTATTGTGTATGTAATCGTTACTTTGCTTATTACGTTTTGGTGAACTTGTTGTTTTATGTTTTTTTATCAGTGAAGTTAGTAAGCAACGAAGTTAGGGACAACTTCGCCTAGCCTTTTAGGCGAATTTGTCGTTTGCTCTATAACCTAACTTCGGCTGCATTTTTCTGTGAACAGTAAGGTGTTTATTAGTTTATCTGGAACGGCTAGGGTTTAACCGTTGTTTGGTTTAACATCTAATAACAAGTAAACCTTTGTTCTTACATGTTACGTGTTCTTTACGTCTCTCTCAAATAAACACTTGTATCGTATACGTAGGGGATTCCGCACCCTCGTGTTACGAGATACTCCTGTGTAGATCCGGATGGGAACCTACAATTGGTATAAGAGCGGGTTGAATCTTATGATTAAATTTTGCTCTTGATAATCGGGTTCTATTTCCGTTATTATCCGAACCAAGACGTTAAAGACCCGTTGAAGTTTGAAAATAAAGTTTCTAGATGCGGAAATAAAGTTGGAAATAAAGGTGGAAATAAGCGTGTTTGTAGCTTCACCTATTAGATTGGTATGTTCAGTATCTATAAGTGCTCGATCTGGGGGTTTCGGGACCGTTCCGCCATGCACCGAAATTCCAATGAGCCTAGAGTTTTTCTCTGGCGACGGTTCAAGAGATTGGATACATAAAGATCTAACTCCGATATTCAGTTTGTATTCAGTAAGTGTCAGTTATCTCGGATTGTTGTGGGAGGTCGGTATATTGGTGGAAAGATGAAAAAAAGCTTTTGGTGCCGGAATACATTTTTCCGGCAAAGGTGTATAGTGACATGGAATGGTGGTTGACGACAGCAATCCGTCATGGTGATTGGGTTTCGGTAGCTCGTAACTGGTGGTTTGTGTGAAGAAGAGATCGTACGTTGCTCTTTTGGATCCGAATGTTGTTCCTGAAGACGAAGAGTAGAGTTATACGCGGCACATGGGTTCATGGTTTTGGGCTGCACATCTGGCGCATTGGTTTAGTGGCCGGAAAGGGGCGTCGGATCTCCAGCGAGTTTTCAGGCAAAAGGTCAAAAGACGGTGACCTGTGATTGATGATCGCTACCGGAACAAGGTCATTCCGGCAGAAGCGGTGGCTGATGATTTGGGATGATGGAATGAGCGTCGGTGTTTGAACGACCGGAGTATAACTTTCCGGCAGGATGCGGCGCCGGAACCTAATCCGGCAGCAGCCTTCCAACTTTGAAGTTTACGTGGCGGCTGGTGTTGCAAGGTTGAGTTTTAAAATATCCTAGGTATTTTGGTTATTACACGCATGGGCCTTCTTTAAAAATTGTTTTGGACCAAATGGAATAGTTTGGTTGGGCCAGGTTAATTGACAATGGACCAAATTTGAGCCTTCAATTTTCAAGTCTTGTGTGTTGTGCTATAGTCTGATGGAGTATTTTATATTCAAACCATATGCATATTAAAATTGTAGCCATATTCTGGGCTGATAAGTTGGGATGTTTTCAGGACAAGAAAGAATTATTTATTCGGGGTTGACCAACAAAAGAAAGTTAAAATTTGTTCTGGTTTTTCGTCATTATTGGACCGTGTTCAAAGCATGTTATTTCTATATTATTTTGATACGAATTTGGATTTATAGAATAACCAACAAGCTTTGTTCATTTGATCGATGTCACCGTAGTTCTTCTAAACCTATACTGCTTGAAGATTCAAGATGGATAAAGAAGCGATATGTATTAGGTGGATCATACCTTTAGGGGGTGATTGAAGAGGCTTCGGCTTTATCAGGTTTATTCGTGAAAATGCGAGACACGGTTCGACGATGTTTTGATATCACAAGTCAAGGGGGGTGATTGTAAGGCCAATATTTGTAACTTGCGATATCAAATTACGAAACACGTAATGTATTTTTGTCAAGATAATAATTAATATCGGTGAGCAAAACCGGACATGAAACGAGAGCTTTGGGAACGCGCGTTTAGCTTCAACGGGATAAGGCTTATAGAATATGTTATGTTGTACTATATATAGAGGCCTTATGTGTCATTTGTATGTGTGTCTGGTAGGTGTAAATCATCCACCCAAGGGGAGCTCACCTTGGGTGGGTCGGTTCTTTGTTTTAATCTATCAATCTTTTAACCGACAATGAGATCGTTCATTTATCTTATCTTTATATTTATGTTCGGTAGTTTGATTTACCGCACCCGTCTCAAAAACCGTGTCAAGAGCAAAACCGTTCGGTGGTCGTTTTGGGACCTACAATTGGTATCAGAGCATATTCTCGTGATTGTGTGGTTCTGGATTATCGCACGAGTGTTAAAATCAATCCGCTTGAGTGTTCGCGGATTAGTTTGATGTAAAATACCATTCGTTTTGTCCATTCCTCTACAATACAACCCTTATCGCTAATCCTCGTTCCATTAAAAACCTTCTTGAGTCAAAGAAACAAACTCTGGAACAGATTGTTCTTCTGGCGAAGTTGCCGTCATCGTTTTTAGGGTTTCAATGAAGATATACTAGGCGAAGTTTTGTTTTGGCGAAGTTGTTCAGCAAAGTTAGCAGGAAGCAAAGTTAGTCAATACTCTCTAACTTCGCCCTTAGCAAAGTTATTACAAAGCGAAGTTATACTAACTTCGCCAACTACTGTTCGCAGAATTCAATTTGTGTTAGTTTCAGTTCTCGTTTCGGTTAAGTATGACTTCGATAAATATTACTGAACTGGTAAAAGTGGAAGTTGAAGCTGGATCAGCGACTAAAGCTCCAAAGTTACTTAAAGGCACTGATTTTGTTGCGTGGAAAGACAGGTTTGAGTAGTATGTGAAATATCAAGATGCAAAGATGTGGATATGTATTCAGGATGGATATATCCCTCCAACAGCTGAGTTCGAAGGTCGTGAGCAACTAAAGAAGTATAATAAGATGGAGGATGATGAGAAGAAGATGTATGAGGCAGAAAGTAAAGCATTGCCAGCAATAACCATGGCACTACCTTAAGAGATCCTACACACGTTTATAAAGTACAAGTCCGCTAGAGAATTGTGGGAAGCGTTAGAAAACCTTTATAAAGGAAACGTCGGTATTCGGAACTCAAAGTCAAAATTGTTGAAAACTCAATTCTCGATGTTCTTGTACTTTAAGAATGAATTACTTGATGACATCATCACAAGATACTATCACTTGATGACCGAGTTGAATAGCTACTCCATAAAGTACACTGAGGTTGAAATTATAGAAAAACTTCTGGATGCTCTTCCACTAAAATGAGAGATATACACAGTTTTAATGAGAGAAGATAAAGAGTTTAAAAACTTTGATTTGGAAACGGTGGTCAACAAGTTACGTAATTATGAGTTTAATATAATAAGGAAACAGACGCATACTGATCAGGTTCAGGATCCGGGAATGTATGGTGCAAGAGGCTCTTCAAACTCAAGCTCTAAAACAGAATCGGCTGCTTGTTACTCAGGTGGAGAATCAAACTCTACTCAAGATGGTCATGTGGTGATGAATATGGATGGAGATATATGCTTTGTAGTTGGTGGAAGTAGTTCTTCAAAACCTCAATCCTCGGTCAGTAACTCTTCCACTAGTTCTTCAAGTGTGAATTACTCAAAGATGCCTATGAGTGTAAAATCTGTTGAACAACAATTTGCTCTTTATGCCTCTTTCATTGCTTCTTATGAGAACTACATCAAATGAAAGATAGTTGACCCTGCAACCTTGGATGAGGATTATGATCAGATAGATGTTGACGACATGGAAGAAATGGATCCGCAGTGGCAAATGACGATGATAGTAAGAAGGGTGAAAAGATTTATGAAGAAGACTGGAAGAAAGTTCATGGGAGAGAGTCCGGGATTCGAAAAGTCAAAGGTTCGCTGCTACAACTGTCAACAAAATGAACACTTTTCTAGAGAGTGTAAAACTAAAGAGTTGACCGGAGTCAGAACAGGCCAACCCAACAGAATGGTAATGGAAATGGTACTGAGACAAAAGCCATGGTGTCTCAACAGGATGGTGGGTATAATTGGAACATCAAAGTGGAGGAGGTGATCGAACAAGCGAATCTGGTGAATATCATGACTGGAAGTTGTGAAAAGGAACCATTGGAGGATCAAGCGTACATGACAGAAGTGAATGATCAGCTCTCAGAGGTATGTTCTGAACCTAAGTGTGAACAATGTGAGAAATTGCCTGAACAATTGAATGCTTTTGCTGATTAGTATGTAGTTTTGGAAAAAGAATTAAAAACGTTAAAAGAGGAACATCACTATTCTAAACATAAGGAAAATAGTTATTCGGTAAAAATAAAAGCTAGTGAAAAATACATAACATGCCTTAAGGCCACTCTAGCTGAGAAAATACAAGTCATTGATCTAAGCTATGAAGTAGTAGAAGAGAAGACCAAACTTATAGCTGAAAAGGATAAACAGATAGCTGATTACCAAGTAAAAGTGGTGGAATTGTATAGGAAACTTGAACAATTTAGGAACTCTTCCATGATGCTTGATCATGTCCTAAGTGTTCAACGTTCCCCTATCAACAAAGGGGGAATTGGATACACAGAAGTTCCACCACCTTTTAATAATAATTATACTTATAATCCCTGTAATCAGCCATATGTTTGTGTTGAAACTGATCAGACTGTAACGGGTAACATGAAATTCAACATTGTAACCGTTAAGGTCAAGACAAGCAATATCGACGTTAATATTAACGAATCGGTTCAAACAAATTATCATGTCACAAGTCAAGTTTCAAACTCTGGAAAGTCTGTCGACTCTGTTAAAATGGATGGTGAAGTTGTGTTACCCAAACAGGGGGAGAATGATACTTTTGGTGAAATGAAATCTTCCTTAAACCCATTTGTCCCCCTATGTGAAACAAACTGTCAGTAACACAACCTCATCTTCTGTCGCAACTTCCAAAACGGATGTTCGGATGGACACTAATAGTCCGAACAAGAGTTGCTTTACATGTCATAAGAGAGGACACGTTTTCAGTAACTGTTCTCTGAAAAGGAAGAAATTCAAAAATGTGAGGCCAACGAAAACTGAGAATAAAACGAAACGTAAAACTGGTGTTGATAAAAAGTTTAAATCTACTAACACTAATCGTTGGGCAAACCCAAGATTTCCAAGAAACCAACCTCGTTTTTTCCTAGTTAATCATAGAACGTGTAACTTTGAGTCATCTAAAACTATTAATGCTAGAAACTCGAGGATGTTTGGCTGGTCTCATAATCATTTTTCTAGAAATCTTCCTGTCAGATCAAATGGAAACTTCCCTCAAAGGAACTTTAGGCAACCAAGGAGTTGGATGCCGTTAAACAGGTTTGACCAACCCAAGACCTTCTCTTGGGTCCCCCGCTTTTGATTCGTCTCTTTAATTGTGCAGGAATAGTCAGATAGGACTGTGAAAAACATGTGGGTTTTCGACAGTGGCTGTTCCCGGCACATGACGGGGAACAAGAAATTGTTGCGTGATTGGAAAGCCGTATAGGGAGGAAGAATTAGTTTTGTAGGAGAAAGTGGAGGAAAATTTTCTGGAATCGGTACTGTTACTAATGGAAGGATCAAGTTGGAGAAGGTTAATTTTGTGGAAGAGTTAAAGCACAATCTTTTAAGTGTCTCTCGAATCTGTGACAAAGAATACACCATGCACTTTACAAAGGACGAAGCACTCGTGATTTATCATGGTTTCAAGATCCCTGAAAACTGGGTTGTCATGAAAGCTTCAAGAGAGAAGAATACATATGTGATGGAGATGAGGTCCACCAAGATGGCAACAGAAGAATCATTTCTTTTGTCTAAAGTAACCGAGTCTGAGTCAGAATTGTGGCACCGAAGGATGGGTTATATTCATCTACGTAAAATGAATTTCATAGTTAAGAATGGTTTGGTACTTGGGGTTCCATTGAAGAGTTTCAATTTTTAAGATCAATGTCTATCATGCAAGAAAGGAAAGCAGCACAAGAAACCGCATCATTCCAATATGATTATCTCGATTGTCACTCACCTAGATTTATAGCATATGGATCTATTTGGTCCCATAAACGTTAAAAGTTTGGGTGGAACATCTTACCGCTTAGTTGTGACTGATGACTACTCACGGTACTCGTGGGTGTATTTTCTGAAAGCAAAAGATGAAACAGTGCAGTTGGTAATTAACTTGAATACCAAAGTGGAAAATATCGTTGGGGGAAAGGTCAAGTTCATCAGAAGCGATAACGGCACAGAGTTCAAGAACTATCAAATGAGATGTTTTGTCTGCAGAAAGGGATAGAACATCAGTTTAGTGCACCATATACTCCGCAACATAATGGAGTAGTTGAAAGGAAGTATAGAACTCTAATCGAGGGCACCAGGACTATGCTGGCAGATGCTAAACTTCCCGTGGTGTTCTAGGCTGTGGCGATACTGTTAAAAGATCAAATAAAACCTGTTATGAATTGTGCATGGTCGAAAGCCTAATCTGAAAGGTCTTGAACCTTTTGGGTCCCCTTGTTCGATCTTAAAGACTAATTCAAAATTTGGTGAGAAAGCTGACGAAGGTATTCTTGTTGGCTACGTGGTTGGATCTCCCAACAGGAGAGTCTTTAATCTATCGAACATTAAGGTTGAGGTGGTCTGTAACACAGACATTAAAAGTTAGAAACTACCAAAACCTAGCATGGGACCAGATGAGGCTTTTGATTATGATAAATTGTTTTAAGTCTTTTAACTTACCATCTATTGAATTTGCATATATAGAAGAAAGGTTGGCCACTCAGATGCTACTTAATGGAGAAGAGGCCATCACGCATCGTCCAAAGTTTTATGATAAACAACCTAACATGTCAAGTGCTGTTGAAACTCCTGCTGTCTCAAGTGGTGATGACTTTATAAATCCGATTCACACTCAACATGATTCAGATGAACTCACTCCTAATCTAGGTGAAGGCTTGGAGGTTGCTCCTGTCCAAACCACCAGAATCCACAAGAATCATCCCTCGGAGATTGTGATTGGTAATCCTTCCGATGGAGTGCGAACTAGAAGGAGCTTGGAAGAAAATACATGTGTGTATGCAATCATTAAAGACAATGGTATTATGAATGAATGCTTGTATGCCTGCTTTATCAGTCAAATAGAACCTAAAAACTATCAGATGGCATTGAAGGATAGATCTTGGGTCGAAGCCATGCAAGAAGAATTCGATCAGTTTAACAAAATGGAAGTATGGCAGTTGGTTGAGAAGCCACAAGATGTGAATGCCATCGGTAATAAGTGGGTATTCAAATGCAAAAGAGATGAGAAAGGGGTAATCGTCCAGAACAAAGCATGATTAGTAGTCAAGGGATTTAATCAAAAAGAGGGGATTGACTACAATGAGGTGTTTGCTCCTGTGGCAAGACTGGAAGCAATTCGACTTTTCATGGCCTTTGCTACTCACAAAGAAATGAAGGTGTTTCAGCTAGATGTTAAGAGTGCCTTTCTAAATGTAAAGGTCGATGAAATGGTATATGTCGTGCAATCTTCAGTCTTTCTTAATCCAGACTTTCCAGATCATGTGTACAAGCTCAGTGAAGCATTATATGGTCTACATTCAGCTCCACGAGCTTCGTACGCAACTTTATCTGATTACCTGCTGGAGAATGGATTTATGAGAGGAAAGATTGACAGAACATTGTTTGTAAGTGGAATGGGAAGGACTTTCTTCTCGTTGAGGTCTATGTTGATGATATCATCTTCGGGGCCTCAAAGAGTTCTATGTGTCAGGAATTTGAAATGGTCATGAAAAAAAGGTTTGAGAGGAGCGCCACGGGTAAATTAACTTTCTTTTTGGGTTTATAGGTCGATCAGAAGAAGGATGACATGTTTACTCATCAAACTAAATATGTTCACGATGTGCTTAAGCGCATTATGATGGAAGAAAACACTCTGTTTGACACTCCAATCTGTGTCAACCACAAACTGGGTGCTGACTCCGACAGTGATGTAGATGTAGTTCCCACTCAGTACCGGGCTATAATAGTTTCTTTGATGTATTTAACTGCTTCCTGACCTGACATTATGTTTGCAGTTTGTCTTTGTACTCATTTTCAGGCTAATCCAAAGGAGTCGCACATGAAAGGCGTGAAGAGAATTTTGCGGTATCTTAAAGGAAAGCCTAAGTTGGGTCTCTGGTATCCAAAAGGAGGAGAACTGGATCTGGTAGCATACATGGACTCTGACTATGGAGGATGCAATCAGAATAGAAAATCAACAACTGGTGGTTGTCAATTTCTTGTAAGAAGATTGGTGTCGTGGCAATGCAAGAAGCAGACCTCTGTTGCCATATCCACCCGTGAGGCTGAGTACATGGCAGCATCAAATTGCTGCTCCCAGGTTTTGTGGATTCAACAACAAATGCGAGATTATGGTCTGAATTTCCCTCAAACTCCTATTTGCATTGATAACACTGCTGCAATCTCAGTAACTAACAATCCCGTTAAACATAGTAAAACAAAATATATTGACATTCGTTATCATTTTATACGGGATTGTGTAGAGAAGAAACTAATCATGCTTGAAAAGGTTGATTTGCTGGGAAATTTTGCCGATCTTTTTACAAAGGCTTTTGACCGGTCACATTTTCAAAAACTAATTGAGCTTAATGGGATGATCAATCCCGAGTAACCATGCTTCTTTTCATATTATTAAAAATAAAGCGTCACTATCACTGAGAATTATTTCGGTTGCTTAAGTTTGAAGGACTTATTCTTGCATATGTTTGGTCCTTGTGTCTACTTGTAGATTCAAAGGATAGCCATTAACCTAATAACTGAAGGCATCAGGGGCGGTTGTGATGGTTTTCTATTCCTTCGCTGAAAATTATGTCGGTTACACTAAGTTGGAGGGACAAATATTCATATGTGTTTGGTCTTGCTAATCCACTAGATTTTTGGGATAGCCATTTACCCAAAGGCTTAGAAGTGACCGGGGCGTGTGAATGTAAACTTTTTTTGGGAAATGACATACTCCTTCAGTCTATAGATTCTTGAGAAGCTTCAAAGTTGGTTTTAAAATGAAAATTGATCCAACCTTTGGAAAATGATAGATAAATTGATTTTGTGTGCCTAACGGGTGAAGTTATTAAGCTTAAAAGACTTTAGAACAGTCATTATTTGGTACAGTAGCTTTCAATGGTGCGTAAAAGTTGAAGTGATAAAAATGAAATCTGCTCGATTTATTGTGGAGAGTCATTTTGAAATGTGCATGTCTCCACATATACCTCTCCGAATGATAGGTAGAAAAGTGATTACCCAGTCATACACAAGCCCGTTAGTGTCTTGATCCAAGTGTATATTGTGTTAACTTACTGCAGTGATCCAAATTCGGGACTTGCAGGTGTTCGTTATTGTTCTTAAAAAAATGATGATGTCATTTGTTGCCTTTGAAATTCAAAAAGGGCTAATCCAATAAGGATGAGGCACCAATTAAGTCTTGTACGCACTTAATGTAAGTCTTGTAAAGCAGACTCTCATGTACATGTTTTAATCAGACAATACGGGTCGAAGTCAAATAGGGGTGACCTGTGTAAAGCCAAATACGTCTTGAGAATAGATAGGAAGCATCACAGGTCCATAAGTAATGTCCATCTAAATTCTGAGCCAAAGTAAACCTAACTCGTATCACAGAAGCAATGAAAACCATGCTAAATTTGATACCTGCCTTCAACCTGTTTCTCTATGTCATAATTACACTGATAATGAATCCTAGTGACAGCCTCTTACTCAGTATGATTCCATGTTCGGATATTTTCTTAAACACGCTGGGTTCCTTAAAAATACTAAAATTTGATCCCGTCTATTCTATTCTAGTTTTTTTTGTTCAATTTTATCTTAGTCGTTAATTTTAAAGCTGTTTTACGTTTATATCATGGGTTACTTGTTACTGATATTTGTTTTTCAAAAGTTTTTCTAAATTTAACTTCGCCATGGCGAAGTTGTGATTGATGGAGAAGTTACGTTAACTTTGCCTCCAGGGTTTTCAGAAAGTATATAAGCCTCTCAAAAGGTCAAAATTGGTCAAACATTTTTTCTTAAACCCTCGGCGAACATATCCTCTGAATCAATCTTGTCGTAATCTGCTTTTGGTCTACTTATAAGGTCCCGTTACTCATATCGATTCATAATTTGCTACTGTTGTTTGTTAATCCTTTCTATAATGAATGGTTTTTATTGATTTTCTTGAATAACCATAAAGGTCTTCAATACTCATCGATTGTTATGCATTTGTGATATCGGGTGTTCCATGGCTTTAATCGGACCTTGTAGTACCCGCATTGGTCTTCTGATTGTACATATCTGCAACGGAAAAGGAATTCGAATTATGGACTGTTCTTGCAGCGAAGTTATCATAATGGCGAAGTTAACACCAACTTCGCTTGAACAATAACTTTTCTTCTTTCCTCCTATTGGTCTTAACTGCGCTGGATCTCTAACTTCACAACTCACATGCTAGGCGAAGTTATCAACTGTCTATGCCTTTGACTAACTTAGCCCGTTTTCTTTGCAGGTATGTCTGCGATAGTGGGTGCTGGTGGCACAGGTGGTGACGGAGATAAGAGACAGTTCTTTCCGGGACACAACATGTATGTGACATTAAACCCGGATACTCGTGGAGTAGAGGATTACTCGGAGATCATTTCGTTTCTTATCCGCTCAAGAATCTTTCATGCTATCACTACGATTCTTCCGATCTCTTTACCAAATATTGAAGACTTCTGGAGAAAGGTTGAGTATGATTGTCGTGTTGAACCTTCAGTTATGAGGGCTATCGTTAATCAACAAGTAGTGCGGTTTTCTGCTGATCTGATACGGGCAGCCTTACAGTTTGGGTCTGTGGTAGAAGATGATGGTCCTACTGATTATCCTGCTTCGTTTCGATATGGTGCTTTTCGACGAATGGGTTACTCTGGTCCGTTGGAAGACTCACAATGCCTAAAGGGGTTTCTTCTAGACCAATGGTGTTTCTTGATGCATGTGTTGATCGTTTGCATGTCTGGTCGCAAAGCTGGATCTGATGGTATGGGTGCGACAATGAAGACTGCTATGACGGCGTTGACTTATAATAAACCGTTTAGCATCAGTCAAATGGTGTTCTATGAAATTGATCATCAATGGAGGGTTGTGGCTAGGGAACAGTTCTTAATGTATCCCAGAGTTTTACAGATGATTCTTAATCACGTAGCTCCGAATCTTCCACAGCTGCGTCCTATTTCTTTTGTGGAAAGTGTGAACAAGAGGATTTTTGCACAGTGTCGAACTTCTAGTGCACGAAGCAAGGCTGAACGTTGTCCGAGACACACTGCTTTGTTTGGTTATCTTGTGAATCCTACTTATGTTGCTCCACCAGATAACGGGTTTACTGATCCTGCTCCGCAACAAGTCGATATTCCTTAACCACCTCCTGTGGTTCAACCACCACCTTTGGTTCAAGAGGCTCAAGTTCAAGATGCACCAGTTATTGATCGTCTAGTGCCCGCCACTGAGGAGGTAGATCTTGATGTTTCCTTTGGGGGGCAAGGATATTTCGATGTAGACGATATGTCTGAAGTTCAAGTATCGATGCTGGATGTTTCTGGGGTTTATGCTACGTTGGTTGATACTTATGTGGGTCCATCAATCACCTCAGTTGAGGATTCTGATGAAATATTATCCGATTCATCTACAGAAGATGCTGTTGAGGCACAATGCGTTCTAGCTACTCAGGAAAAGATACAAGGGAAACGAAAGAAAGACTCTGATGAAGTTAGTGAGTCTGATTACGAGAAAGAATTGTATGCGTTGGTCCATCGATCCAAAAAGGCCTGGGTTGGGGAAAGTTCACGTGTTGTTCAGTTTACTCCTCCACAGTTGTCTGGTATGTCTACTCTAGTCCCACCCTCATCTGCACCATTAACAGTGACGTCTAGTGAACCTACTGTGGCTTTGTTAGCACCGTCCATGGTACCGTCTACTATTGAGATGTCAGTACCAGAGATTGTTTAATTATGACAACATACTCTTACTCCATCTGAAGTGGTGTCCATGTTTGTTGAATCTACTGTGGCATCAACTGTTGGATCCTCGGTTACAATTCCTCCTCCGGTTACTATCTCGTCTTCTACAGAAATTCCAGTAACTTTGGGTATCCCTCAGCCTTATGCTCAAGACATTTCTCACTTGTCGTTTGCCTTTGATACTTCGTTGTCAGATACAAAACAGATAGCGGCTCTAGAACGTGTAGTGGCTGAGCAATCTAGAATTAATCTCATTCAGATGCACGCTATTCAAAGGCTAGCGGCTGAAAATAAAATTTAGTCATCTCTACTTTTTGAACATCGTAAGCTTTTTGATGCTTTGAAGCAGTTCTTAGCATCTCAGGGGGAGACTAGTTACAAAGGCGATAAGTTGAGAAAAAAGAGGAGAGAGGACAAAGACGATGATCCCAATGCATCAAAAGATGCAGGCGGTGAGCTGCCAAGAACTAAACAAACTCTTGGGGCTTCCACATCTCAGGGGAGTCTACTGCTCCGTCTGGCAATGCAAGTGGTGAGACTGTTGTGGTAAATGATGAGGACGATATGGGTGAAGATGTGTTAGAAGAAGGTGAGATACCCAAGGTTAGAAGAAGGTTGACAGTGGCTTAGAAGAGATTGGCGAACAGATTGAGATTGATAGTGGCTTGGAAGAAGGTGAGATACCTGATGTTAGCATTGAACATGATATTCCTAGTGCTAGTCAAGAACAGTTGGGTCAAGATGATAATGTCTCGGGTGATTCTGAATGGGAGGAACAGCCAAGGTAGAAAGAAGAATATGCTCATTAGTTTATCAAGACAAAGAAGCCAGTGGTACCTACGATGTTCAAGAGAAGTTATAATATCAAAGGATATGCTGAGCTGAAGAAGGGAAATCATCTGTTGGCTTTATGATGATCAACTCAATTTGTTTGTGATCAAGAGGTATGATGGGATTCAGTACTTTGCAAAGAAACTGAGATCGTTCAACACACTGCTTGAATGTGAAGTGAAGGATTTGGCGCCTCTGAGGTTGATTAATAGGAGTCAGGATATGGTTGCTAGCTGGGTTGGTAAGATTGTGTGGAAAGAGGTAGTGAAGGAGAAAAAGTTTGAGTTGTTAAAGCCTTAGAAGAGTAAGCTAGTTGAGGATACTGAGAGAGGTTTGCGAGCAGATGGTAAGCCTTGGATGGTGATGAAGTACAAACCTATTCGATGTCTAAAAGAGGTTTCAATGGAGACAATGCCTCAAATGTGATGAAAGACCGGAAATGGTGGTCTATTGATTGCCAGACTGCTGAAGCTGTGATGGAAGATCAAGATGAGCAGGAGATCTTAAGGGTGTATGATCCTATGCACCTGGTTAACTTTTCTCAAGCTGATTTGCAGGTACTCAATGAAAAGAACGTCGTTTGTATTCCTGCTTGGAAAGATGAAGCGAAGAAATATCAAAGGGTGTTTGTGTGAGACAAGGGGTACATGTTTGAAGAGGGAGTGTATGGTTTTTTGGATTACAAGACGAAACGAAGCTGTAAGAGAAATGAAGCTACTGCCAAGGGGGAGTCTGTTGGTGCATTATGCCTGTAGTTCATTAGTCTTGAGTCTATCGTCTCTGTAATCGTTACATTGCTTACTACGTTTTGGTGAACTTGTTGGTTTATGTTGTTTTTCAGCGAAATTAGTAAGCAGCAAAGTTAGGGACAACTTCGCCTAGCCTGTTAGGCGAAGTTGTCATTTGCTATATAACCTAACTTCAGCTGCATTTTTCTGTGAACAATAAGGTGTTGATCAGTTTGTCTGGAACGGCTAGGGTTTATCGGTTGTTTGGTTTAACATCTAATAACAAGTAAACCTTTTTTCTTATGTGTTCTTTACGTTTCTCTCGAATAAACACTCGTATCGTATACGTAGGGGATTCCGCACCCTCGTGTTACGAGATACTCCTGTGTAGATCCGGCTAGGAACCTACAGTTAAGTTTTACCTATGGGACGACCCGTATCTTTTCCGTATCGGTGCTGATCAGCTGATTAGGAGGTGTGTAGATGTTAAGGAGGGATGGCAGATTCTGAGCCATTGTCATGTGGGATGGACAGGAGGTCACCACGGTGCGAGTCGACGGCTAAGAAGGTGTTTGATTCCAGATTTTATTGGCCTTCGATTTTTAAGGACGCGCACGCGTTTGTTAGGAGTTGTGATCGTTGCCAGCGTGTCAGCAACATTTCGTCCCGAACGAAATGCCACAAAATGCTATTCAAGTTTGTTAGGTTTTTGATGTGTGGGGCAATTATTTCAAGGGACCATTTCCATCTTCTCGTGAGAACAAGTACATACTCGTGATTGTCGATAACATGTCAAAATGGGTTGAGGTCAAGGCTTTACCCATGAATGATGCCCGAGTGGTAGTGCGTTTTATTAAAAGTCTCTTTGCTCATTTTGGTGTCCCGAAAGTCTTGATCAGTGATCGAGGTACTCACTTCTGCAATTCTCAGATTGATAAGGCCTTGCAGCGCTATGGGGTCACCCACCGGCTTGCGACCGCCTACCACCCACAGACTAGTGGGTAGGTGGAAGTGAGTAATCGAGGAATCAAACGTAATCTTGAGAAAATGGTTGGTTCGAATCATCGGGTTTGGTCCGACAAATTAGATGACTCTTTGTGGGCCTTCCGTACAGCATACAAGACTCCGAGTGATTTCACACCATTTCAGATGATTTATGGGAAGGCCTGTTATCTTCCTGTTGAGTTGGAGCACCGTGCTTCATGGGCCTTTCAAAGGGTTAATCTTGATTTATCCGCCGCATGGGGCACTCGTGTCCATCAGCTGCATTAGTTAGAGAAGCTCTAGGATCACGCATATGCTCAGTCGTTTAAGTATAAGGAGCGGACAAAAGAACTGCATGATAGAACGCTGAAGGGTAATAAGCAGTTCAAGTATGGGGATATGTTTTTACTGTATAACTCCCGGTTGAGGTTATTCCCAGGAGAGTTGAAATCCTGATGGTCGTGACCGTTCACGGTCACTGAGGTATTCCCCTATGGGACTATTGAGATACAAGATCAGAGCGGGAAGTTTAAGGTGAACGGTCACAGGTCGAATCACTACATCGGCGAGCCGATAGCTGATCAGACAATCTAGATATTCTACCTTGACTCATTCACCGAGACATAAACGTATTGGATGCATCACTCGGGAGACTGCTCGAGTTGTATAGTGTGTATTACGATTTTCTTTATTATCTGTTTTATTTGTGTTATTAATGTTATTTATAAAAAAATTAATAAAAATAAAAAAAAAGGAATTAAAAAAATACAAAAACGTAAAAATATGTTTATTTCTTATGTTTTTGTTTTTTGTGTTGTACGCCGCTACATGCGAGCGAGTTTGAGTTATTGCAGGTATTATTACGCGCATGGTAGCTCTGATGCCGTTTTGGAACTGGTTCTCCCGAGGTTGCGGCGGCAAATGAAATGCTATACGGTCGTTCGATTGATACACAACTGGTAAAGATTCTGCATATAAACCAGGGGAGTAACCCATTCTCTGTTTTACCTTTAATTTTTTTAAGGTTTATTTTTATTTTATTTTATTTCTTTTCCTTATTCTCATCGAGGACGATTTCATTCTAAGTGTGGGGATGAGAATTTATTTTACTTAGTTGTAGAAACAATAGTTAAAAAACAAAAAAAATTAATCATAAAATTTTTGTTCATTCGCTGAAAATCATGTCGGTTACTCAAGTTCGAGGGACATATACTAGTATATGCTTGGTCCTGTTATCTACCTGTAGACATACGGGATATCCATTGACCCGAAAACTGAAAGTGGCTGGGGCGACTGAATGTGAAAAAAAATGTTTAAAGAAAAATGTCCCTTGAAAATTGATTTATTCTACGTTAAGTAGGAAATGATATTATTACCGTTGTGTTAACGAACTCTCGGAACTTTTGAAATATATAATAATAAAATAAAAGAAGAGATGATTTGCATATCTGATTTGGGATGTGTCGGTAGGCCCAACTGGATTTGATAGTCTATTTATCAGTTTTTATATATATAATAATTTGAAAATGGTGAAACCGAATTTCGATGCTTAGGGAGGATTACCATAATCTGAAAACTTTGAGATGGTAAGAATTAAATGCACTCAAACCAACACACCACCACATGTCCATCTTTTTACGAGCTTAGAAATAGTTATATACTTTATTATATCTCAGGTCGGATGATACTATGATTTTCACCTTTACTCAAGTTTACTTATGATCAATCACAAAGATTTTATGTAGTAATATTTGAGGGCGGGTTAGTCCAATATTTATATCCCATAAATATCTATGAACCTTGGCAGCAAACTCTTGCTCTATGTTCATACCTTATGAATATCCACCAATCCAATTTTGAAATAGTATTGCATTCATATTTGTTCCTACAAATATGAACGACTACGGGCATTTAGAATAATTAACTTATTCACGGATTAAACATGATAAATTGGAACATAACTCAAAATGTCATAATCATAAACCATAATCATATGAATGAGTCAAAATAACAATTGTTCAGATATTCAAATACCAAATAGATCAAATCCAATCACTAGAATATCGAAGTCCTAAGGCACAAGTATGACCCTCATGGTTCGGCCTTTTAAGGAGCTTCGTGAGTGGATCCGTAATGATTTGATCGGTGTGAAATTTTTGAATACAAATCTTTCTTTTCTCAACTTCATCCCTTATTTAGTTGAATCTCCGCTCAATGTGCCTCGTCTTCTGATATGCACGGCGTTCCTTGATTTGAGCAATCACACCTTCGTTGTCACAAAAGATCTCTAGAGGGTCCTGAATGGTATGGACTATCCCTTGATCAGCAATGAACTTCCTTATCCATGCAGCTTCTTGAGTTGCCAATGAGGCGGCCATGTATTCCAATTCAGTGGTGGACAATGCTATCACGTCTTGTTTTCAGCTCTTCCAAGAGACTGCCCCTCCATTCATAACGAAAACATATCCTGATTGTAATCGAGAATTATGTCGATCAGTTGGAAACTCGCATCCGTGTTTCCCTTTACAACGAGTTCCTCCTCACCATGTCGAGACAAAGATTTGACCAAAGAGAAGTATAAGGAAAATCATGACACTCAAGGAGAAACAAAAGGCCCAGGTTGAAAAAGAAAAATCAAAAGAGGCAATTGCTGATGAAACCCTAATTCCAGTGGAAGTAAAACCTGAATCACTTGATGAACTTATTGTTCCATGGGAAAACGAAGAAATGATCAAAATATTAAGGGGTATAATGGTGAATCAAAGGAATATGGATGTGGATATGTTTAATGCTTTGAGTAAAGATGATTTGAAAGAACTATTTTATTTGTAAAAGGCTGAGTGGGAGAAAGTCTTATTGGAGGGTGATAACCCCAGAAGTTTTATAGATGGGAGATTTGTGCCTGCAGGGTTTTCAAACAATCCTGGGGTAGCGAAAATGATGTTGAAACTTTGTAAAGAAGCAGGAGAAAACTTTGCAGAACTCATCAACCTCCCTGCTGAAATGATAGAATCAATGTTCATAAAAATTTTCAAGGTAAGGCCTAGCAAACAAATGAAATCTATCCCATTTAGGCCTCCTATCTCAATGCAGCACATAACAGCAGGAAGAGGTGAATCAAGTAGACCCGGATCCCAAAGAATAGCAAGACCACAATCTAATGTGGATCTTCCAAGAACTCTCTACTTTGACTAAGTCTCTGAGTCTTTGAAAGTGATTATGGAAAGCAGGCATTTGAAAGATATTGTATTCAGAGATGATTTTGCTGAGTATTCAAGAGAACAATTGGTGAAAATGGCCACACTGAATTTGTATGACTATCATGATAGAAACAAGTCGGCCGGAAGACAGCAAAATGAACTTTCCAAGTTTCTGAGAAGTGAAGCTGACAAGGGATTTCCATTTTTAAAAGAAAAGAAAAGTTGGAAACTGACAAAACAGGATAGAACAAGAAGAGCAACAAGAATAAAGAAGATAAGCATTGTTGAATTGAACTACCAGTTTTCAGTGAGAGATAGAAATCCCCTGTCAAATATGAATACATGTATAAGCACTGAGAGGAGAATGACACGCCCAAATTACACAGTTCAGAAGAATGGCATCATAGGTGAAATTGAGTATAAAGAAAATGATGGCCACTATGTGCTTAGATATTCCGGTGGGCATATATTGGGAATAATCAAGAAGGATGAAGCCCTGACTTATCTACATGATGAAGATCTTAGAGATATAAGGGATTTGGAGATTCCTGAAAGTCACACTCATTACTAGATCCTTTCTATCTTCAGACAAAGAGCAGGAACAATGATAGTCAATCGAAGACAAGCAGCCTACAATGCCTCAAGAAGATGAAGATTTTATTTAGAATAGGCTTTGCTATGTAATGTCTTCGGATAGAATTCTGAATATGTAATTGTTTATGTTTTTGAATATGTACATTTATAATTTGATTTGATGTGTATTTTACCTATGTGTAAGTAACTGTAGAAGTGTTTTGGGACAGCTAAGGTGTTCCAATCTAGGGGGAGATTGTTGAGTCAAAGATTAGACCTAAGAGAAGTATAAGGAAGATTGGAATCTTCTCAACCTCCTCAGAAAATGCCAAGAATGGAATCCGAGCACACTTGGATTCCTGAGCAAGGTTTTACTTAGCCGAGCATGATATTTTGCCTATCGGGTAGAGTTATCTTCAAGAAATCTTCTTTAGTGAATGACCGAGCATGGTTCAGTATGTCAAGCAGGATTGTTCTTCATAGCCGAGCAAGGTTTACTTCCGAGTAAGATCTTGGCTAACCAAGCTCTTGAAGCCAAGTGATTGGAAGATCGAGCAAGGTATTTATCAATAAAAAACAGTGGTCCGAGCAAGCTTGATATGAGTAATGATATATCAAAGTAACATCAAGCAGGGTTCAACTCTAGCAGGCTACAGTTTTACCGAGCACACTTTGCTTTGCCAATAAGCTATTACCTAGCAAGGAGTTAAGAGGACCATTGGAGAACAAGTCTACTCGTTGGATCATATCGAGCAAAGTTGGATATGATCAAGAAGACTGAAGTCTACTCGGTGAAAGTTAAGTCTACCCAGGAAACTGTTCCCGAACACACTTGAAGGTTACCAGGTCTAATCTAAGTCAAAAGGCACAAAGCCTACTCGTAGAAGACAACTTATGCAAACTCTACTTGTAAGACCTGTTTTACACTTAGCATAGTTTTGAATATGAAATTTGAATACGTGTTATTTAATTTGGGTTTCTAGAAGGAATGACCTTTATTAACCTTTAAGCAACAAATCTTGTTTGTTTCTCTTTATATAAATGGAAATTTTTTGAGTTATTGTTCGTGTCTATTACCTTTATTAACCTTTAAGCAACAAATCTTGTTTGTTTCTGATTCCCCCATTTACAAACAAGAGTATTTCCTTATTTAGCAATCCTTCATTAACCTTCTTGTCGACACATTTTGTGTGGGTTATGGCATTGTTATGAGTATTGAGTGATTATATGGGACCGACACCAGAGCCATATATTAGAAACATATCCTTAGTCCTTCTAAGGTATTTCAATATACTCTTAACCACCATCTAATGGCAACTTCCCGGATTCTGTTGGAATCTACTTGTCATGCTTAAAGCGCATGACACATCCGGTCTAGTGCATATCATTGCATAAATGATGAATCCTATAGCCGAAGCATATGGGATTCCTTTCATTTTCTCTTGCTCATCCTTTGAGCTTGGACATTGAGTTGCACTCGATACCATTCCTCTTTGAATAGATACCAAACCTTTCTTAGAGTTTTCCATCTTGAACCTTTTCAATATTTTATCGATGTATGCACTTTGGTTTAAACCTATCAACCGCCTTGATCTATCCCTATAGTTCTTTATTCCCAAAATATAGGCGGCTTCACCGAGATATTTGATGGAAAAACAACTCCCAAGCTAGGATTTTACACCTCCCATGGTTGGAATGTCATTTCGAAATAGTAGTATGTCATTAACATACAATACTAAGAAAGTAAGGATGCTCCAACTAGCTTTCTTATACACACAAGCCTCATCAGCGTTTTTGATGAATCCAAATTTCTTAACCTCTTCATCAAACTGGTGATTCCAACTCCTAGATGCTTGTTTCAATCCATAGATTGATTTCTTTAAGTTACATACTTTATTAGGATGTTGTGGATCAGCAAAACCTTCGAGCTGAACCATATAGACATCTTCCTTAAGATGTCCATCTAGAAAAGAGGTTTTTACATCCATTTGTCAAATCTCAAATTCATAATATGAGGCTATGGCAAATAATATCCTTATAGACTTTAGCATTTCCACATCATAATCAATCCCTTGAGTTTGAGTAAAACCTTTTGCTACAAGTCTTGCTTTATAAGTATCCAAGTTTCCATGCATATCGGTTTTCCTCTTGAAAACCCACTTACTTACTTCCAACCAGTTTGGATTTAAGAGGGTTTACAACCAAATCCCATACTTAGTTGTCATGCATGGATTGCATCTCAACGTTCATGGCTTCAAGCGATTTGTCACAATAAGATTGTGATATTGCATTGTCAAACCCTCAATTTCCATATGTGGGGTTTTACCTCGAGGCGCGTGGCAAACCAGGATCTCAATCATTAGTTACAACAAACAATATATACATATTTTTAAAAGTCTTTATTCTCTCATATTTGGGAAAACCATTTCAGAGTTAATGTCTGAATGTTTTAAAATGCAGAAGTGTAACATAGCGGGAAAAATCCCTAAACAAACGAAATAGTCTAAGGCGCTAAAACACGCTCAAGCCATAATATTATTAATTTTAAAATTTCCAAGTTATGATGCAATGTTTATGAGTGACCATGAATGAAACTCCTATCCGTGCACTTGATATTAGCAAGCTGAGAAAGACATGCTAAAACGGGCCAACACAACGGTTTGTGAGTTCACAGGTTTGAGTTAAAAACAAGTTTGTCAACAAACCATTAAGTAAGTAAAGATTGTAAATGATAAAGTATGGATAATGTATGCATTAGTAATACCACTAATTAATTAGGCTAGTAATCATGTTACATTAATGTAAGTGCCATTGTGACTGATGCTGACTTGTTAGTTTGTTTGCCATCCACGAAGTCTAATATAAGACTTGTGCATAATGCGTTTCTATTAAATGAAGACACCTGGCGACTCCCTCTTCCAAGAGCCCCTACGGGGTTCGTCAAACCCAGTAGTAGTACCTTTCATTACCCAGCCAATGTACGATTGTTAACAGTCCAATTTGTATGGGGGACTTTAGTTTAAGTTCACTATGTACACATGAGGTATAAAAAAGTCTACAATATCCAAAAAGTTTTGTTTGCATGCTTTCTCCCCCCAAAAGGAGTAAGTAAAAAGAGGGGCAGTGAAACTCACCTCGAATGCGGTTCAAGTGAAAGTCAACTACTTATATCAAAGTTGTTCTAGTGCCTTAATCATACAAGCACAACAAGTATTTGCTAAGCGATTCCTAAAACCCTTAGTATCCAAACAATCCCATTGTTTATTAGAAGTTTGACCAAAGATTGACTTTTTGTTGACTTTGAACAAAGTTTGACTTTTTGTTGACTTTGACCAAAGTTTGACTTTTCGCTTGACCTTTGACCAAAAGTTCCAAGTTGTTGACTGTTGACTGAAAAGTCCGAGTCTTTATGACCGAAGACTAAAATTTGGGTTTTGTTGACCGTCGACCAAAATATTAACCTTTGACCAAAAATATTGGCCGACGACCAGTTGGTGACTTTTGACCAATTACCTAGACTTAGATTAATAATATGATATTCCTAATCACAACTTAACAACAAATCATGTAATGTGCATTTAGCCACTTTTCATGCAATCCTATGACGAAGTCCAACATTTACCACTTTCAATTCTTCACAAGTAAGGCTAAACATTTAGTCAAATAGTTCCAAGTTGACCCATAAAGTCAAAATCCAACTTACTACAACAATCCTTGTACGAACTACAACTATCTTTACTTAACAGTATGTTGATCAATTTGGACAAGTTTTAATTCATCAAAACTGATTTTTCCAACCAACCAAAACATGTAAATAAATTATCAAATAATTCCCACATATACTTTCAAGTATTAGGTACAACATACATTTTTCTTAAATTTTTTCAATACTAAAAAACATACAGAAAATTCATACTCTACAGCAACCTATTTTCAGTCTCTTTATTAACACAACAGAATACAAATATTTAACAAACATTCCATATGTGTCAAATTGATGCAATACCAATTGGAATGGATTCCAACTTCAATCTATGACATTCCAGAAGTAGAATCACATCATTATATATTTTTAATCACAAGTTATACAATTTACAACACAGCTTAGAAAATTTCTTTTTCAATCAGGATTGCAACCCGATTTTGAAAATTAACAAAAACTAGACAAATAAAATCCAAAAATTATGATTTCTGACTCTTTTAAAACTAGACTCGAAGTAGTTAACCGAAGTATCAAAAATCAATCAAAACACCACCGTATCAAAAAGTTATACAACCTAAGTAGCACGGGAACGGGTACTGGATCAGGATAAAGGGACGTTACGGGTACAGGAAACGACATATATTAAAAATCTAAGATACGGGTATGGCAAGGATACAACAAAAATATATATAAAAGAAATACAAATATATAATAAATAGCTATTTACAATTTTATTAAAAATTTATAATGTCAATTTTAAACCTTTTCTGTATAGATTTATAAGTTTGAGAACCAAATGTAAACTAGTAAAGATAGAGGGGGGTTAATTGTTAAAATACACAAACTAAATTTACATTTTTTTTATGTATAAACAATCAAGTTATAGGGACTGAATGTAAACTATTATGAAAGAAATGGGTAAATTGTTACTATAAACTTATATAAACCTAAAAGTAAAAAAATAAAACGTAGTCGCCTTCTTCTTCTTCCTAACATCCGGCAACTATTTCTAGCAACAATTGCAGACATTGGCGTCTGATTTGCCGCTGGAAACCACTATATGGTCGCCAAAAACGTCTATGAAATTCCATATAAGCCATACCCAAGCCAAGAGACGTATTACGGCCCGTCCCCGATTTTCAGAAACGGCCGGTAAACGTTTCACCGACGTACCCGTCCCCGGGACGGGGACTCAACTGTTCTTGCTATTTCTGTGCATCATAGTATACAACGAACATTCTAAATCACAAAATCTATCGACAAGCAGATCCAAAACCAAAACTTAAAACAATCATGACTTTTATATCCCTATGATCCTAAATCACCAAGGAACCATTTTATATGACCGAAACTCATGGTTTCCAATATTATACCAATTGTATAAAACAAATTTATATAAAAAATGATTCCATCATTTCTTTTGTAAGAAAACACAAAATTCCTTTCAAACAATCAAACTTGATCATCCTTGGTTCATTTTCAAAAATCCGATAATTTTGGATACTAGTTTCATGTGTATAATATTAGAACACAAAAAAACATAAGGTAGATATATATTACATATGATTACCTAGTGCTTAATCCAAGAATCCAATACTCTTTCTTCCAAAAATCACCAAAGTGTTTATGATCTTTGAGAGAGTTTTTAGAAAATGAAAGGAATGTGTGTGTGTGTGTGTAATGGAAGGCCAAGGGAGAAAGAAAGGAAAAGTTATAACCCCCCTTTTCATTTACACAATAATTAAGTCATAACAGTTTATTTAAACTTTAGGAAATTTTATTTTATTTGTCACATGTTACAATTTTTAAAAGCATTTTCTAAGTAATTCTATAACCTAAGGATTAATAGTTCATCTTGCTAATTGTCATGTAACACATCATATGTTGTATCATTTTAATTATTCAACTTTCTTACAATATCATATAAGCATATAACAACTAGTCATGTAACATATTAAGCATGTAACACAATTATATCTATCATATATTATACATGTAACATATCATGTTTACTGTAACATGTGTGACAAGTTCGTTATTCTAGTTACCAATAACTAGTTACTCTTACTTAGGTCACCAACGACATGACTAACTCAATGTATGCATACATGACACTACATGCATGAGAGTTCATTAACGTAGTTAAAAGAACTAAATGGGTTTAGTTAACGGAGTTAACCAGAAAATTAGCAGTTGTCACACGCATCATGGTGTGTGGTGGGTTCATCCGAATTTACCACATATCTTTCGTCCATCAAAAATCAATATATTTGGGGTGGAATACTAATTCTACCAGATTTACGAACGTTTTTTTTGTGTCTTGATCAATCATTTGATCATTCTCAACAACCACTTGTTGATTGCTAGTATCAACCAAACGGATCCTCCTCGAGTTCCACCGTTCTACTAGTTCCTTCCATAAGGAAATAAGTTTCCAAGAACTCTACCTTTCGAACAATAAACACCTTTTGCTCGGTTGGGTTGTAGAAATAATATCCAATAGAGTCTTTGGGATAACCTACAATGATACACTTAGTGGATTGGCTTTCAAGTTTGTTTTGGGTGTTGTGCTTAACATAAGCCTCACAACCCCATACCTTTAAATATGATAATGAAGGAACCCTTCCATGCCATATTTCAAAAAGTGTCTTGTCGACTTTCTTGGTAGTGAACATATTTAGAATACAGGCTGCGAAGAGAATTGCGAAACCCCAAAATGATTTAGGCAATGTGCTTCTAGCCATCATAAATCGAATCGTATCTAATAGAGTTCGATTCCTCCTTTTAGACACACTATTTTGTTGTGGTGTTCCAGGTGGAGTAAGTTGTGAGATGATCCCACATATCCTAAGATGATCTAGAAAAGCATCATTAAGGTATTCACCTCCTCTATCCGAACAAAGTACTTTGATGGTTTTATTGAGTTTATTTTCTACTTCATTTTGGAAGACTTTGAACATTTCAAAGGCTTCATATTTGTGTCTTAACAAGTACACATACCCATAACAGCTATAATCATTTATAAACGTAATGAAGTATCTTTCACCATTCCTTGTCATTGCCTTAAAAGGACCACATACATCCAAATGTATGATGCCTAATAAGTCTTTTGCCATTTGGTTAGTTCCACTAAAGGGTTCCTTGGTCATCTTTCCTTGTAAAAAAGATTCACATTTATCAAATGAATCTTCATTTATTTCCAAAAGACCATTCTTTTGAAGTGTATGTATGTGATCTTTGTTTATGTGACCAAGGCGACAATGCCAAAGATAGGCCTTACTCAAATACATTTTGAGTTTCTTAGTGCTTGATTGGTACAACGTGTTATCAAAGGATGTGTTGTCATGAACTAATTCATAGATACCATTATACGGCATTCCTTTAAAATAAAATAAATCATTCATAAAAACACAATACCATTGTCCACAAATTTCAAATCTTAACCACATTGTCTTTAAAGAGAAATAGAGATAATATTCCTAGTCAAACTAGGAGCAAACAAAATGTTATTCAAAACAACTTCCAAACCATTTGGAAGTTTCAAAATGTTGTCTCCTCGGGCTTCGACATCAACCTTTACTTCGTTGCCATGAAGAGACTTATAACTCCTTTCTTGAAATGATTACTTCTTTTGAATTCCTGTAACAAATTTCAAATATGAGTTTCATATCCTGTATCCAATACCCATGAGTTAGAAGAAATAATATTAAGATCAATGCGGATCATAAAAGTTGTACCTGAGGTTTGCCCCGCATCCCTCTTTGCTTTCAACTCCTTGAGATAGGTTGGACAATTTCTCTTCCAATGTCATATCTCACCACAACCGAAGCACGGGTCTTCCGAGCTAACCTTTAGCTTCTTTTCCTTTTGGTTTAGGTGGTTCCGCTTTAGTCTTCCCTTTGAACTTACCCATGACGTGTCCCTTGCCTTTGGTAACCTTTGCCTTAGGTTCCTTATTGGGATGAGAAAATGACAGAAGGAAGATTGGAATCTTCTCAACCTCCCTGATAATAGCTAAGTATGGAAACTAAGCACACTTAGGCCTCCCAGCAAGCTTGTACTAAGTCTACTAAGGTATTTTGCTATCCCAGCAAAGTTATCTTCTAGAATTCCTCTTAAGTGATAGAACGAGCATGGTTCACTTTGTCTAGCAAGGTTGTTCTTTAAGTCAAGCAAGGTTTGTTTCAGAGTAAACTCTTAACAAAACCAATCAAAACCCAAGTATTTTGGTGGTTCTAGCAAGGTTTATTCATAATAAACAGTGGTCCCAGCAAGCTTGAAGGAAGTTGATAAAGAAACTACCTAAGTACTTCTAACGAGCATGGTTCAACCTAGAGCAAGTTACAGTTTTACCAGCACACTTGAGTTTGTTCAAATAAGTTAAGTTAACAAAAGGTTGAAGGGATCTCTGAAGAACAAGTTTGCTCGTAGGACTATATCGAACCAAGTTTGATATGATCAAGAGGATTGAAGTCTGCTAGATGAATATTTTCAAAGGAAAATATTCTATGTAAAGCTTGCCCTAAGAACTGTTCCCCAGCACACTTAAAGGTTATCAGGTCTGCTCGCTAAAGACAAAAGCTGCAAAGCTTGCTCGAATACCTGTTTACACATAGAATGTTTTGTAATAAGTTTGAATAACTTTTATATCAATCATTAAGGTTTCTAGAAGGAATGTCATATGTCAGGTCAGGCCTATAAAAGGAATAATTTAGGGCACGCCTATGACACAGACCTTACACTCAACAGACCACCTGATATTGTGATTTGACGGCTGACTTCCTCCAGTACAGAAAGTTGACAAGAATCCAAACATTGCACCTAGAAACCCTAATTGATTTTTATTGTATCCTTCACAATATATATGGAAAATTTTTGAGTTACTTTGTGTGTTTGTTACTTTTGTGTCTGTTGAGCAACATATAGAGTTCTATTGATTTCGACTTTAATATTCTATTGTTCTTCCCAAAATAGTAAGTCGTTAACCTTCTTGTCAACACTTATGTGTGGGTTACGACAGTGAGTGATTGAGTTATTGAGTGAGCTATAGGGGACTGACAATTGGTATCAGACCTTGTTTCTGAAATTTTTATGAAGAACTGTTGCTGAATATTGCTGATTTTGAAGATGAAGAGTGAAGTCAGCTGACAATTGTTACATTGGTTTGTGACGTCAGTTGCCCCGTTCTTCATTTTTCACAGATCTTCAATATTTGTGAGGTTTAAAAGTGTTTTCTTACCTAGTTTTATATTAAAGTTGTTTGCTTAATTATAGATCATGCTCTTATCCATCAGATCTATCAGATGTGTGGATTTAGTCCACAGATCTAGTAATTTATAAACTTTGTTTTGTTTTTTCTATAAGTTTGCTATGTTTTAAAATTTCATAATATTTTCAAAAATACCAAAAATATATCTAGATCTTTGGATGAGCAAGAGGTTTCTACTAACAAGATTCCTAGGCTGTACGCACAGAAAAATTACATCAAATGGAAAGAGCTGTTTGGATCTGCAGTTTACTACGACGATGTTAAGATGTGGAACTCTCTTAAGAATGGGCCTTATGTTCCATATGGCACTGCAAACAATCAAACCATTGAAAGAGCCATGAAAGAGAAAGATGACTGAGCCTTAGCTATGCTAAATCTGGGTTTATCATGGGAAATTCTAACCAAAGTGGCTCATCATACAACAACAAAATCATTGTATAATGTTTTGTTAGAAATGTTTGAAGGAAATACATAACTGAAGGATATAAAGAAAGAAAGTCTGAAGCAACAACTTGACCGTTTCAAGTATAGGGACGGTGAAAGATTGAAGTCAGTGTTGGAAAGGTTCTGCACTATTGTTAATAAGATCAGGACAATTGATCTTGCCATCACAGATTTGGATCAACTAGGAAATTGCTATCATCTTTATCAAAAGAATGGTATACTGCCAGCAAGTTCATTAAGCAGAAACAAAATTTTTTCAGAACTAGAGATTGATGATGTGATATGCTTCCTACAAGCAGCAGAGCATGAGATGATATAAAATGAAATGATCAAAGAAGACAGCCCAAGTTTTCAAGTGGCCAATGCACTTATTGCACCCATAGGGAACTTGTCTACAAAGAGTCAACAACAAATTCATATAATTGAATAACCTAGTGAGTTTGGGGATGATACACCAATGAGTTTTGTTGCTGGTAGTTCTAACAATCAAGCTAGACAATCAAGATTTAATGTCCAACAAATTGATGATAATGATACATCCTCTGTGGCCAATGGGCATACTCCTTCTGGTGGTGGGAATAAGAATCATGGGAATGAGTACGGAGCTCTATTCTCAATATTTACTGAATCATATAATGCCTTTGTGGCTAAGAATCTGATTCTTACCATTGTGGTTCCATAGGACCTTGAGCAAATTGATGTACATGATTTAGAATACATGGACTTGAAATGGCAGCCTGCTATGCTAGCTTTGAGATGCAAGAGGTTGTATAATAGAACAGGGAGATCATTGATGTCAGGAACCAATGATAGAATTGGATTAGATAAATCTAAGGCTATCTGTTACAACTGTCAACAACCTGTACACCTTGCTAGAGAGTGTAACCAGCTAAGGCAAGTCCAGAACAACAATCAATGAAATCAGTTTCAGTATCAAGAACATCAAAGGAACTACAATAACAACAACTTTCAACAGCAAAATCATCAACAAGTAATCCTACAACACCAACAGTATCAAAGAAACAACCCAGTCCCTCCACAAGCTCCTGTCAACTAGAACATAAACAATGCAAACCCTCCAAGAAACTAAGGTAATGTGGAATTAGCTGCACAATAACAAGAACGTGCATTTGATTGGAGAAATTATGTTGAAGATATTGGTAAAACCAATGTAGCACTGATGGCAAAGATAGAGAATGAAAGAATCCTCTTCATCTCAAGAACAGTCCACACCAATCAATGATGTATGGTCTATGGCCAGTGGATGTTCCAGGCACATGACATGTGACAAGAGTTCACTAGTGAATTATGAAGAGAAGTTTGAAGGACTTGTTGCACTTGGAAGTGATGAGAATGGAGGAAAAATTGTGGGGAAAGGCATTCTGATAAATGGAAAAGTTTCTTTTAACAATGTATTTTATGTGGAAGGATTACAATAAAACCTTTTGAGCATCTCATAATTGTGTGATAAAGGTTAAAAGGCTGGTTTTGATGATTCTCATTGGTTCATCCTCAAACATGAATTTGTAATTCTTCCTGACATGATTATGATAATGGCACCAAGAAATGGGAACTTATATGAATTAAAGATGAAAGATGCCATTCAAGAGGTGGAACTTGTTTTCTGTCAAAAGCCACTGAAAATGAAACAAAATTGTGGCACAGAAAGCTTTGTCATGTTAACTTAAAGAACATTAACAGACTTGTTAAAGGTGAACATCTTATTGGCATACCCACAAAGGAGTTCAAGCTAGATGACAAATGCATTTCATGTCAAAAGGGAAAGCAACATAAATCATCTCACAAAACGATGCTCATAAACATAATAGATCAAGTTCTTGAAACGCTTCATATGGATCTTTTTGGTTAAGTGAGTATTCCTAGCATTGGAAAAAAGAGATATTGTTTATTGATCATTGATGATTTTTGATGATTTCTCAAGGTATACTTGGGAATATTTTCTAAGTTCCAAAGATGAGGCTATTGAGTTAATCAAAAGTTGTGTAACAAGGATTGAGATAGATAAACAAATACCGAGATGACAAAACAATGTACTAACAAACTCCCCCTTGTCTCGATCTCTTTATCTTGGTCAATGGAATGTACTCCATTGTCAAACCCGTTCCAAGTAAAATAACGGCTTCACCGATGCAGTTGTCATCGTACCATTGATTGAAAGCCCTGTAAAGACTTTGGGGGGAAATGTCTTCAACCATTTCTTGGATCAATCTTGCATCAATCTTGTATATATGCTTACATCGACGACTTTACTTTAAGTACGACCTTTCTCCAACCATTTCTTGGATCAACTTGTATATATGCTTACATGTCGTGACCTGAGGTTTAAAGAATTTGAAACCATGATGTACCTCAAAGAGTAGTTGTTGATAGAACCAACCTGCCATTTGACTACCGCCTCGATTGACAAATGGCTTATTTTCCAACGTTCATACGTCCCACCTCAGTAAAGTAATAACATCAGAAATATGTTGATAATATTGTACGTCGTTTTCCCACTTATTAATAAATACTTTAATCTCAGAATCATAAAGCCAAGAGACGATATAACCTTTGATAGTCTTCGAAGCTTTAAACGAAGTCATTTGGTGAGCAGTAGCGACTTTGATCTATTTGTCATCCTCTTTCTCCACATAAATTAATACATCAATAAGCTTCGAGAATCGAGCCTTATTGTGTCTAAACATTCCTTCAAATGCTGGTCCTTGAAACCCGACTCAGCCTCACTTACTTTATCCTTTTTCTTCTTCTTCCCTAGACGCTCTTCAACCGTTTCTATATGTTCTGTTGTGAAGAATGGAACATCTTTATCTGTATTCGTACGTGTATACAGATCAAGGTATTCCTCGGTTGTCACATCTTTCACCTCAACCTCTTCGTAATTAAACGACATATCCCGAGATGGAATACTTGTATCAAATTTGACCTCATCATCAATCAACTAAACAACCTCATCGTTCTCTAATTTATCCAACTCCTTATCGTTCTCCAATTTATCCAACTCCTCATCATTCAAACCAAGTAACAACGCGATCTGATCCCTGGATAATAAATAATCAACAAACTCTTCTTCCTCGATCCCATCAAAGTTGGCCATACTCATCACCACACCATTCTCATTATCAATTAGTAGTGTTTTGATACAATACCATTTGCTTATAAGAACCCTTAACACCAGCACCGGTAGAACTACTAGACGCACTAGTCTTTGGTTTCTGCTCACTACCACCTGTTCCTTCATTAGGGTCTTGACCATCATCATTTCATTTCAGCTTTTTCAACATATATTCTTTGCAGGTTAGCTGAAGAATGGTGTCATCTTATTGTTTTATTTTCTCCCCCTAAGCAGTAATTAACGCTGGCCATAGGAAATATGGCTAACCATCTTCATTTGATCTAACCGCATTTGTTCTTGAAATTAGCGTCCAGCGGCCATCGGGTTCTCCTAAAGATGTATCAATTTCAACAACATGTTCATTTGTTGAGGAACAGGCGTAGTAAAGAATAACGGAGGATCCAACTTCATCGTGCCTTGTGGACGGTTGAACGCCTTATATGAAATGTCCATTGGTTGCATAGCCATCGACATTGGTGTAGGACTTGTTGCTACATTAGTAGACTGAGGTGTCAACATCAGAGATATTATCGGTTGTGGAATCGATGCAAAACCTCGGATAAGATGACATTGTCATCGTTAATGTCACAACTCGGGTACTAGTAGGAGTAGTAGCCGCCGGTGCTTGCTTTGGTGCAGTAGACCATGGTACTAAAGGTCCAAGTTCCACAACATCACCCCTACAGTTTCTCATCTCTGCGTGCTTGTCTAACATCATCGCTTTAACCTTTCGTTTGTGTAGAGCAGCATGAGCAGGAGCTGCTTCACCCAAATTACCACCATTACTTCCATCACCACCATTTCCACCATCGTTCCCACCTTGTCCACCTTCACGTTCCGAATACGAATCATCATGAATCAAACGATCATTAGGTGGACATACATAATAACATCTCGGAACATGACCTATCAGCCTCTTGTACCTAGGTCTATTCTCTGGTGTTTAGTTACGATACATCCTTAACCATTTCATAGTCTCTTTAGAGAAATGTTCCAAAACCATCACTTTGTCTACCAACTCTGGATCACGTACCAGATCAGGCGCCAAATGATCAATAATTAACTGCAAGAACCTTGGATGTGCCAGGAAGTTGTTCTTGCGGTGAAGGGTCGTGTAGTTCTCTTTTAGATGGTAAAATACTAACTCAGAGAAATTGAATGGCTTGTTGGGTACTAAAGCCACAAATGCAAACCTCTAATCAATTTCTTGTCAAAGTCGCACCTGTCATATACGGTATCGGGAAACCGTTGTACCTTGCGTATCACGTCCACATAGACAATGATCATTTATTCTGAATCATGGCTTCAATTTGCTTCTCGGTATCAACATATTTAGCAGAATCCCAGAACGGGCGGATAATCCAAAAATGTACAGATACATCAGTAGAGATAGTATACTGGATCCTTGAACGTTGAAGAAATTCAATCATATCTGGAAATAGATATCTACCAACAATGTCATCGAGTAAGAAAGCACATATGTTATGCTTCTTGTGTATGTCCGTTCAACAACTTGAACCACTTGATGAAATGTGGAGGGAAGTGGCGCTCCTCAGCAGCTTCCACTTGTTGAGGTGCATCTTGTAATTGAGTTTCCTGTTGTACTTTATCTACTGGGTTCTCTTGAACTGGAGCATCAACGTGCTGTTTGTCATCCATTTATGTGAAAACAGAGCATTAGAGTTTAACACAATAACATTAAAATCAAACTTTTTCACTAGAACTTATTAAAAAATACAATCTGATTAAATTTCCAAGCCTCATTCGCTATCCATTCGTTATGTTTTAAGTAACAATTAACTCAATTTGTGAAGTGTAATAATTAATGAATTATCACATTCGTTAAGGGTAACGAATGATCACATTCGTTAAGAAAATGTTAACTAATGAACTTTTTCGTCATAGATATATAAGAATGAACTCATTCGTTATGGATGCACACTAATTATATCATTCGTCAACAATCTACACGAATGGTAATCCCATTCGTTTTACACACCGAATGTGGAAAGACGAATATGTTATTTGACTTCAGAAGGCCAAGATCAAAATAGGATGAACAATCAAATAATCAAAAATGAAGTTTAAAAATCAATTAAGCATAAATCATCATGTTTAGACCTAAGACTTATACCATTGTGATCGGTTTATCAGCGATAATCAAACCAAACAATTGAAATGATTAGATTACACAATTTAAATCATCAGTTAGTCTCGGTTTATATCCTTTCAATTCATAATCTAATTAATCTATCAAACATTTCTTAATAATAAGGATCCGTATATTGTTGAACTAGTTATTACCTTAGGATCAATGTTCAATCAACAAAAACTTGTTTGACGGAGTTTGTCTCTGGTGTTTTTGTCTTTCTAGGTATGCAGATCTAAAAGAATGAAGTCCGTTCATTTAATATGCCCTTTTATATGTTATACTGTTGCACACAACCCAAGGTGCACGAATGATCTTATCGCTATATTTAAACTAAAGGATGACCATAGATACGTTAGTTCATTCGTTTATTAACATTAATGAATCAACTCATACGTTATTCACTAACCAATAACCATATATTTGTTATCAAAAATTAACAATTGATGTCCATTCATTATTTGGTCAGTGGAAGCGAATGTATCAATAACGAATGTATCTCATTCATTATCAATAAAGCTGCGAATGACCACCATTCGGTGTTTACGTTAAACGGATGTGTTCCCATTCGTTACAACAATGTAAAAAATGAGATGGATTAAATACAAATGGAAAAATTACCATTTTAACCATTTAAATAACAATCAAAACCATTGTTTTGATAAACAATACTTTAAAAATTTACCTCAAAGGGTAAGAGCAATAAGTTAATGTGCTTTTACGTAAAAACATATAACTTAAAAACGGGGGAAAATATTTTTTATTTTTATTTTTAAAACTTGATCCACATAGCTCAAAAATCAAAAATAAAGAAGAAAGAAAATATTTTTTGAATTTTGAATATTTAAGAATTTAAACAAAAACAGAAACTTAAAGCTAAAAAAATAAACTATAAACTACAAAAGCACAAGGGAGGAACAATGGATGACTAATATCGTGTTTGATCAAGTCAGTAGTGAATTTGTACAATGTACAGCAGTGATCAAGTTTATTGACTTATAAGGGTTCGCTCTTAAAGCATTTTAATATTCACGTTAGTGAATACCCAGATGATAACCCGCATAAAGACTCATAGTGTCCAGAATTGATGCATCCCGTCAATACAGGATTTGAGGCTATAAGCCATACACCTTTGAAGTGTTAACCATTAAGATGTTGGGTTTTCACAAGATTATCAAAGACATATAAACCCATTTATATGTGAAACGCAGCGGAAATAATGTTTTAAATCTTGTTTACCAAATGTATATAAAACCCGATTTTATATAAAACCCAATACCATGATCCAAATACGAATTACATGCTATCAAATACAACCATAGGGTGTATTGAAACATACCTTCAAGTTTCTAGAAACACCGAAGGAGATGAGGCTTTGAATGACAAGCCTTCAAAGGAGAAGATCCTCAAGCTTGTATACCCTTCCAAGCTTTCAACAAACACCTAGTTTCTAGGATTTACACGTTGCAAAAACCATTTTTTTCTTCCTTGATTTCGGTCGAAGAGGGGAAGAAAAAGAACGTATTTTTTGTTTGCACCTTGTGTGTGTGTTGGGATTATTGAGAGAGAGAGAGAGAGAGAGTCCCACTCATATGGCCAATCATCTATATTGCATGTCTTGGAAACACCAAAAGAATAGAGAAATGGGGGGAAAGGAACAACCATTTTGGCTCCCACCCAAAATTCAAAACCCAATTTTTATTTCTTTTCTTTAATGTTTACTTATATTATGTCCATGGTACATAATAAAATGTAACATGACATAGAACAAGTAATATGCAATATGTATATATATACATATTGTTATTTAACCAATTAAATAACATTAATATATATATATATATATATATATATATATATATATATATATATATATATATATCCCACAATATAAATTATCCATATAATTTATTTATTTCACAAGTGAAAATATTTAGAAAACCATTTTTCTAAATATTAAAAGTGTTGATATTTATTAGTTAGCTCATATCTAAAAATAAATATCATGGTGTTTGTCTAGCTTGCTATTGGGTATGACCCGACATAGATCATAACGTACTAGCCATATCAACTCTAATACGTGTCTTTGGCAGATCAATTCCAAATAAAAGCATACAAAAAAATGATTACCCGAGATTTGGGATATGTGTAAGAGGTTTTATCAAATGCTTTGGTAAAAAGGTCTGTTTTTTGAAGATCCGTGTGAACTTTTTCTATGTAAATTAATTTATTTTCATAGTAGTCACAAATAAAATGCTAACGAATTTCAATACGTTTCAATTTTTGAGAGGTTCACGGGGTTTTTCGTGATGCATATGGCATCAGAGTTATCAATAAAGATGGGTGTAGTAAGAAACTTCAAACCGTAATCCAGCTAGTGTTGCTGGATCCATAAAACCTATGTACAAAAAATCGAGGTTGCCACGTATTCGGCTTGTGTCGTTGAAGTGGAGACTATTGCCTTCTTATTACATTTCCAGGATACAACCCGGTTTCCTAAGAACTGACAACACACCGTCGTCGACTTGAAGTTGATATTACATCCTCCGAAGTCAGAATATGAAAAAGCAGTAAGATCAATACTATCATCATTGGGTTGCCATAACTCGATGTTAGGATTACTCCACAGATAGTGAAAAATACGCTTAACAGCCGCCAGATGAGTCACTTGAGAACTCGTTTGATACCCAACACATAAACAAACAACAAACATTATACCAGGAAGCGATGCAGTTAAGAACATTAAAGAACCAATTCTGCTTGGTAAAAGGTCTGATTAACAATATCTTCCAATTCATACGGTGACAAATTGTTACCCACGGGAAGATGAGTAGTAAGGACTTTTCCGGTAATTACCTTGAATCGGCTCAAGACGTCGTTTACATATCTTGTCTGATGAATAAAGATACCGTCTTCAAGTTGTTGAACCTACAACCCTAAAAGAAACTCATTTCCCCCATTGAGCTCATCTCGATTTTGGTGTGCATCGACTTTTCGAATTCCTTACACGATGTGTCGTTTGTTGAGCCAAATATAATGACATCGACATAAATATGGACGACGAGCAAATCATCTCGGATAATTTTAAGAAAAAGAGTACAATCTAGTAGACTGCTTCACAAAACTCTCGAGGCTTGGTGAAGACCTGATGGAGCCTTATTTATTGAGTAAACATAGTCTGGATAGTCTGGATCTTCAAAACCAGTAGACTGCTTCACAAATACCACTTCATGAAGTTCGTCGTTAAGAAACACACTCTTAACGTCCATTTGATACACTATGAAATTCTTAAAGGAAGCATAAGCTTGATAGATACGTATAGCTGCCAATCTTGCAACAGGAGCATATACTTCCGTGTAATCCACGCCTTTTTGCTGATTAAAACCTTGCACTACCAATCGTTCCTTGTTTCTTCAAATTAACCCACGATCGTCTTTCTTACATTTAAACACTCATTTTGTCGGGATAGGCTTCATAACCCGTTCAGGTTTATCAAAGAGATCCGATACAGCCAATCGTACAAACTATTTCAACTCCTCTTGCATTGCTTCAACCCATGAAGAATCTTGAAGTGCCATTGGGACACTCGTCGGCTCAACTTGAGATAAGAAACAAGTGTATCGGGCGATACTCATGATTCCTGAAGTATGCATGTCAGCATTTGCACATAATACATTATCATCACTTACATTAGCTACTTGATGTCGTGTGCGAACGCCTACATCAAGATCACCAATGATAATGTCCTGAGGATGATAAGTGTTAATCTGAAGAGTCGGATTCTCAGGAACAACAACATGATCCCTTTAGTAAGATTTTCTTCAGCTACTAAATCATCCAGAGAATGAGAAGATTCACCAGCAAATACCTAAGTAACTTCTGGATTCTCAACAAAATGGAGCAGAAGAATCTTCAAAATGAGCATCATCTGATGAAATAGAAACATTGTCAAATGTCTCAGGTTGATCTTGTATCGTAGTATCCTCATAATTAAAAGATCTTGGTATGGAAAACATTTGTTCTTCCAAGTAAAGCACGAACCTAGTCTTCACATGGTACTTCACCCGATGGAGTAAATGACTTTAATAGTTCCTCATAGTCAAACATCCAACCAGGCCCCTTGACGGCAAGAGGTGTAGTGTAGCTTTGACAATCTACATGGCACCATTCATCCACACAAACCAAAGAAAAGTTAAATACTCGTTTCTTAGGCGACGCATAGCCCAGAAAATAACCTTCAATAGCCTTCTCATCGAATTTACCCGTATCTCATTTCAGCATCGTAAAAGGACACCCGAATGGTTAGAGAAACTTTAAATTAGGCTTACGTTTGTTGAGAATCTCGGAACTCGTCTTCTTGACATTTTTAACCTTGAGAACACGATTGAGCGTATAACAAGCAGTGTTCAAAGCTTAGTTCCAGAATTGAATAAGAAGCTTTTGAATACACCAACATCGTTCTTACAGCTTCAATCAATGATCGGTTCTTCCTCTCAGCAACACCGTTCTGCTTTGGTACATATGGAGCAGTGTATTTCCTATGAATTCCCTTCTGAACAAAGAAAAAGTACAACATATTGTTCTTAAACATCAAACCATTATCACTTCGAATGCGTCTCTTATTCAATTTGTAATGTGATTCCACGTGAACCGGAGTTTGATCTTTTGATCTCATAAATAAAACCCATGAATACCGTGAATATTCGTCAATTACAACTAAATAGTACCAATCCCCAACAATACTCATTGAAGAGGTTCCAGCGGATTATCAATGGAACCAATTTGCTTTAATGGGTATGACTTATACTTTTGTTTGCCTTTCTTGGATGTAACACAGTGATCGGTCAATTTGAAATGTTTTAGTGACGCACCGTCCATTAAATCATTAGCCTTCAAATGATTCATTTTTCTGACACCAATATACCCATACGCCTGTGCCACAGAATCAAGTCTTTCTCGGTTGCTTTCGAGATAAAACACGTTACCATAAATGTTGAAGACGAAATTACATTAGTACTTATGTGTATATAAATATCATTCGATCGGGGATATCGCATGACAATCATGTCCTCAGGAATAACACAACCGGCTTCAGGATTATGCACTCTTTGCAAGTAAATACGATGGTGAACTTCTTATCACAAATATGGGAAACGGTCAGCAAGTTGTGATCCACCTTATAACAATAATTTACTTTTTCAAATGTAATTTGACCATTAAAACATCACCCTCTTTGGTAATCAAACCACCCTGATTCCTAGCAAAAGCCACATAACCTCCTTGAATATCTTTCACATTAGTAAGAAAATTGAGATTGCCGGTAATGTATCTAGAGCATCCACAATCCATGATCCATTTGTCTCCAGATATAGTCTTGGATGAACTCTATACAATGAAAGAAAATGATTAGCTGACCAAAGAGGCAGCCCAAGCCTCAGTCTTGGGCTCCTCTTTCTTTTTATTATGAAGTTTAACATCATACTTCAATTGTGATTGATGCACCTGAGAGTACGTAATAGGTCTCCTTGACTTTCTTCTAAGATATGTATCCTTAATCACATATGTTTCATAGTTTTTACAAATCGGCTAAGAGGGTTCAAACAATTTGTTCTTTAATTTAATTTGATTTTCATTAACATGAACCACCTTCCGTGGGTTCATATCATGAATCATTATCTGTGATTCATCAAGTTGAACTTGTGGTTTATTCTCAAAATTTACATAACCAAAGGAACCTTTGGTTATTCCTTGGGTAAAGGCTTTGAAGTCTTGTTAACCCTAGTCTCACATCTATGTGCCACATGACCACATTCTCCACAAGAAAAAAAAAAGTTATTATGTCAACAAATGTACGTTGTGGTTAAGCACTAGTTTGTGAAACATTAGGTTGAAAAGATTCAACTGAACCTTTAACGATATCCAAATCATCAAATTTTACATATTTCCTTTTCTTGTAAAAATACTGATTCGAGAAGTTTGAAAAATTTTGTAAAGTATCAGTTCCTGTTGAACTAACAAAATTTAAAGATTCGAATAATCTTATATTTTGTTTCAAAATAGGTTTAGAAACTTGTATGTTTGATGTTTTGGATTTTGCATAGGCTTTCTATCAATTCCGGTTTGATTAAATATAACGTAATGTATTTCTCATCGAAGACCTTGTTAACACCCGTCAATTTAAAAACCCTTCCTGAAGTTGCTTTAAGAGCAGATGTTTAGTGAAATTATTTAAATTCTTATCATAAATAGTAGGTTTTTTTAATTTCTTGGTGTTGACCTTTGATTGGTTAACTTTAAATGTATTTGAACCACACACAGCCTCCTCAAACTAATGAGGTTCACATAAAATATTATTTTAAAAAGGAATGCTCTATTCCTTGTGTATAACTTTTGCTTCAAACACTTCCACAACTACAACTTCTTCAACAGTTTCAACAATAATTTTGTTACTTTTAATATGAGGTACTTGAGTTGATGTTTGACAAGCTGGTTTTTCTTGGTTAATGTGTTTTGCTTTCTCCACATTATTAACTGATTTAACCTTTTTAGAAGAATTAACAGTTGAAGTACAATAAATAACAATATTTTCTTCTTTTCCTAAAAAATGAATTTTGAATAATCATTGTGAAACGGTGGAGGAACCTCAACAAACCCTAAGCCTTTTTAGAACCTTTCTGTTTACCAGATACTTCTATTATTTCATTCGACATAAAAGATGATATTATACATTTTCCAAGCTTATTCTTCAACCCAAGAACTTCATATTCAAGCTCAGTGATTTTCGTTCATGAATTAAGAATCTCTTGGAACTGCTTATCAATGATAGTTGATTTTTCCCAAGATTTGAGAATTGTCTATAGTTATCCCGAACTATAGCAAGATCTTTCATCAACATCTCATTATGAGCATGAATAAAGATATACTTAGACTTAAATTCCTCATAATGAGAACAAAGAACAGTCTCAAATACTTTAATAGATTCACATGTTACATTATCAGATGCAATATAAGTGGAATTAGGACTAACCTCTTTTGTTTTGGCCATTCAAGGAAATGAACTTGAAGGAACTTGGATTGAAGTATTAGAATCAGGCTCAGTTTCTGATTCACTTTCAGTAGTCAATCCTTCACCCCTTGCATCTTGAATGTTATCAGTAGGCTCGAACATTTCATAAATAGATTAGTTACCAGTAGAACTTCCCAACAGTATCTTGTTCCAATCAATACCCTCAGTCAATAATACGTGTGATCCACCCGATTTAATAGAATCACCCCCAGATGTTTTCTCCTTAGAATCAGCAAACTTCTTTCCCATATTTCTATCTTGGTTTTTGTGTCCTGTGTACTCCTTCTTGGGTTTATCACATTTTTTTGGCATAGTGGCCAAAATCTTGAAAATTATAGCACCGAAATTTTAACTTAACAAAACTGACTCTCTTGTTTTGAATTGGCATATCTTTCCCAGTCTTCTGCATAAACCTTTTAACCTTTCTTACAATCATCGCCATATTCCATTCGAGATCCATCAATTCCAGATCATCCGGGTCTATTTGGTCGTAATCTTACTCAAGAGCTCACTTATGCAATTTTAACACCCATTAATTGTTCGTATGAACTAATAAATGCAATTAGGAAAACAAAGTGTTGTTCAGCTTCCTTCATGTTGACATTCGGTAGTTGAGATGAAGAGGAATTACCCGCACTAGCAAATGAAGTGCTTGACCCACTAGCATTGTTGTTGGACCCAAATGCCATGAAACAGACATTTGGAATAGACTCATTAACAACTCGTTGTGGAACTTCTTGCATCTGAGAATAGAAAGCAGAATTTGGAACTGGACTACTGTTCATTGGTAAGGAACCACCATATAATGTAGGATCTTGATTATACTTTGTAGAATTCTGACATATCATATCATATTCCCTCCCCTCAATTTTCTGCATGAACTCCAATTCCGTTAGATCTTCATTCTTGAAAAATTATTCTCTTTCAACACACGTAAGAAAGTAAAATATGAATTCGACAATGAATTCTTGAGCGTATCAATTTGATAAAATTGTGTTGGTTCCATCTTTAATTTTGTCATTTCGGAAATATGATGATTGAGTCTTTTCAGCATTTCTTCAACAGTCTCACCTTTCAACGAACAAAAGTTCCGAAATTGAAACTCCAACATGACTTTTTTACTTTCCAATGTGTTTCCCATACGTCTCAATCTTAGATGTTGGAAAAGAGAAGGACATATCTTTATACTTCCAACTTGTTGGAAAATATTATCAGGTAATGCCATAGTCAATGTTGAATAAGCTTTGGTTTCAATCTCTAATGCTTTCTTCTCATCTTGACTGTAAGAATCAAACGGTTTTGCTTCATAATTGGTACTTGCGTCACCAATCAAAGGACTATAAACATTAACAACACTTCGAGTGCAATCATGATGTACGGATCCTAGATAATCTCTAAACCTCGGCTCCTATTTGGCAGTGTCACTTAATTTCATAAGCCGTGGACACTTTGAGTGTGATCCAATTTCAACATCTAGATGAAGCATCTATTGCATAATCATATTTTGTGAAGCTAGCGCATTGAAGTTAGCCATTTTCAGAAAACTAAAGGTTTAAACTGTCAAATTTGAAGAGTTACTGGTAGAAAGTGTCAAACTTTGATAGGTTTGGGTTAAACTTGTAACGAATTTGTAAATACTATGATTAATGAAGTTTTGGTTTGGGTAACGAACGAGGTATCGAATGGAAAATGGTTGATGGTGACGAATGAACACAATACTATAACAAATGGTTACAATTAATGGATGTGGTTATGGTAAGGAATCATCAACTGTTCAGACGAATGACCAAGTAACGAATGGTAATACGAATGACCAGATCAAACGAACGGTAACATGTATGACCAATTGACCAATGGCTATACGAATAACCAGACAAATGTTATCACGAATACGTAGCATGAATGGTTATGACGAATGGTAGCACGAATGAGAGTTTTATCACGAATGGACAATTGTATATGTCATGAATTGGTTACTATAGCAAATGATCAGTTATAATAAAATGACACGTGGTAAACACGGGTTTTACTATTTATGCGAATGAGCAGTTACAACTTAACGAGTGAACATTCACTAGTAAAGAATGATCCATCAAACATTCAAAGATTCATCATTTTTCCATATCCAAACACAAAATCAAACCACAAACAAATCAGGATTACTCGTCTAAATTTAAACCAAAATCAACATACAACCTACCAAAATACTAGTCTCAACAATCCGAACAATCCCAAACCATTCCAGACATACAACCAATCCAAAATTACACAAAACTATGTCCGATAACCGTATCATGGTTATGACGAATGATAGCACGAATGAGAGTTTTATCACGAATGGAAAACTATATATGTCACGAATGGGTTATTGTAGCGAATGATCAGTTATAACAAACTGACACATGGTAAAAACGAGTTTTACTGTTTATGCAAATGAGCAGTTACAACGTAACGAGTGAACATTCACTAGTAACGAATGATCCTTCAAACCCTCAAGGATTCATCGTTTTTCCAGATCCAAACACAAAATCAAAAACAAACAAATCTGGATTACTCATCCAAATCTAATCCAAAATCAACATAAAACCTACCAAAATACTCGTCTCAACAATCCGAGCAATCCCAGACCATTCTGGACATCCATTTCCAAACCAATCCAAAATCACACAAAACCAGGTCCGATAACCTTTGTTCTCGCCAAATACTATTTAACTATCAATTCCAACGAATTAATCAAAACTAATCCAATCAAACAAAATCGATCTACTAGATCTGATTACGAACTGATTTCAACTCATTTTAACATCAATAATCACTGAATCAGTCAGTAATTGATAAGAAATCCAAGCCGTACAGTTTCAGAATTCTAATAATTAAGCTTCAAATCACTTGAATAATCGAATGGTGTGTCTGATACTAAATGAGAAACCACTGTATAGACTGATTACGGATTAATCGATTATACATATAGGTTAATGATCTAGTTCTTGATATAATTATATGATTAAGCAATTATGGAATTATGTTAAGGAGTGTGTGAGTAGAGAATCGGGCAAAGTAACGGTATCTCTAAAAAAATAATAGCACTCTTAACAAATCGTGAAAAGGGTACATAAATATATAGAAGACAACCCCATTCGTTATACATCACATAGAGACAACAAAGACAAAAGCTTACTCGAAGAACTATTTGACACTTGTAATAAATTAGAATATGTTTGGATACGTTTTTAACAATGATTAGGGTTTTTAGAAGGTTGTTCTAGTGTGCATATAAAATGAAATACTAGGTCACGTTTATGACAACGGCTAATTACACACTTTTCTAAGCATACAGAATAATTTGTACGGAAAGGCAGCCGCACCTAGCATTCTACCTGAAACCCGAAAAGCTATTTCATATTGTATTTTAACTTAATATTATGAATGGAATTCTTTTGAGTTTGTGGACTGTTTGTCAGCTTAGTGTTATTAAGAAGCATCCTCATTATTATTGATTCCGCCAGTTTTAATCAAGAGGTTTTCACATAGTTATTTCGTAATCCTTCTTATCAATATTTTTGTTGGTTACGAGTGATAAATCGGTCTTGACACAAACAGACACATTCAAAACAAAAAAAAAAATTAGTCCTTTGAAAATATGTTTAAACTTGCAAGTATGAATAATCGAAGAAAAAGATAGTCTTTTAGAACCTGTTCTTCGACAATTTAAAACCTACACATAAACATAGATGGTTAGTAATCAATACAATTGAAACCCTAAACCTTGCTTGTAGGTGTAGAATTTAAAATAGTTGTAAATAAGTTTTACGAGCCAAGATCTAGTCGCTAACACAATACATCAATACCATACACGAGACGAATATTTTAAATGGATACTTTATTGACACGTTAAGGATGAACCATTATGAATACGTTATAGAGATAATCCTGCATGGTAATGGATTGTTAATACATTAAGCACGGATCTCTCTCTTCGTATGAACATGAACTGCCTATTTATAGGCTCAGTCCCCATTCGTTAACATCACTTACGAATGGGGTATTTCCATAACGAATGGCTTCCCAATCGTTACATTACATAATGAATGGCATTCTTAAAAAATGAATGAGCCTCCATTCGCTAAATCCTTAGCGAATGGGTTCATAACTTAAACAATGGCTAGTTAGTTTAACAACTGGATCCCATTCGTTATACAATCCATAGAGAATGTGTAATTTTACATTATAGCCTAATGAATAAACTACCCTAAGCCTCTTCAATCAGCTATGGACAACAAATCATGCACTTACAAACTCTCCTATTTATGTAGCTGTCAAATACTTTAACTACAAATCATCTGTCACGATTAATACATAACAAACTCCCCCTTAACTGATAAATCACGGGCTTGTGCAGACAGACAATTCTTTACGTCTTTTCAACAAACCAATAACTTGTAGCTTCTCGTATCAAATCTCCCTCTCAAAGTAAGCAAATCCATGTGATCGTCCTGATCATCCAACTAGCATATGATATTGGCCAATATTTCAAAAAGCAGCATCAACTCATCAGCTATCCATCGGCAACTGGAAAAGCAAACATATCTTTACATTTGACCTCGTCACACATCTTCATGAACAACCAGATCATTGATGTGTGGGTAAAAGTACATGCTTTAAGCGTTTTATGTCGTGTGTTTTACTTCTTTATATGTATCGAACAAAAATACTTTGATAGGTTTTATGTTTACAGGTGTGCGGAGCTTAACGGATCTTAAAGAAGCTAACTTGGAGCATTCATGATAGAGTGAAAATGAAATTAATGATGTATGAGACGATATATAATTGAAATACGAAGACGTGGCCGCAAACGGGGAGGAAAACGAAGTTGAAACGAAGATTCTATAAAGAAAACAGTTTTGGCCTAGCAGGACCATAAGGCAGTGGGTGCAGACCGTAAGCTGCGGTCTGACCATAAGCTATGGTGGCCCGACCGTAGCTTACGGTCTGGTCTGACGAAAAAAGGGATTTTGGTGATTTTCTTCAATATTTAAGGCCCAAAAACCCTAGGATCGATTCTAGGAAATAATTATCAGTTGTGGGACTTCTAGGAGGCTATTTTCCACCATCGTAACACACTCTAATCACTCAACTGATCAATGAAATCATTCCTCAACACAATCATCAAGAGCATGAAGATCAAGAGGCAAAGCTAAAGGTTTCATAACCATCTCCGGGTGTAGGGTTGAGTTGCATGTTAGGTTTTGATATTCTAAACTTTAACTTTGGATTTGTAATTGACCAACCATTCGGTTGATCACACTACAACAAAAAGGGGCTTTTTAGGACCTTTTGTGTGCGACGCTTGTAAAATAGGGTCCTATAATCTATTTAATATGACAAATGAAGATTTGGGGTCCTTTTACAGTATACGCTATGGAACCGTGGTCCTAAAAAGTAATTTTATAGGATGGATTATTCTTTGGGGTTGTATTATCATATAACTTAATAAGACACTTAAAATGTAAATCCTAATAAAGTAATCTATAAGACATGGAGTTTTTGGTTTCCCATTATGTGGTAATGTAATAAGACACTTGATCACTGGAGGTCTTATTATAACATAAGTTAATAGGACACTTTGTAGTTAAGTCATAAATTCTCGGTGTTTTAGGACTCTTTCTAGTCGAAGTCATATAAGAACATAACTTAATAGGACATTTTACACTATGGTTTTATAACTTTAACCTTTATAAAACGCTTAATCATTGTGGTGTTATTATAATACACCGTAACTGGACATTTGATATTTGAGTCATAATACATATGTTTTATAGGACGCTTATTCGCTAGAGTTTTATTATAGCATAACTTAACAGGACACTTGACACTTTAGTCTTATAACTTTAAACTTTATAGAACGCTTAATCATTGTGGTGTTATTATAATACACCGTAATAGGACACTTATTTGCTAGAGTTATAATATAACATAACTTAATATGACATTTGACACTTGGGTCTTATAATTTAAACCTTTACATGACGTTTAACCATTTTGGTGTTATTACACTACAAAAAAAATGCCATTTAGTGGCACACTTTTCTAATGACATTTAGCTTATGTGCCACTATTTTAGGTTTTAATGACACTTTGCGTATGCCACATTTGTATGGCACACACTTTCAGTGGCATTTAGCAATTGTGTCAAAAAAATTTAAGTTTTAATGACACTTTGCGTATGTCACATTTGCTTGACATATACTTTTAGTGATATTTTGCATTTGTGTCACTAAATTTTTTGTTTTGATAGCAAATTATGTATGTCATACTTTTTTGGCAACATTTATAGTGTCATTTTACGTTTGTGTCATAAAATTTAGGTTTTTATTGTCACCCTTCTAATACACGAAAAATATTGTTAATAACAAAACAAAAGTTCTTTATTTTGATATTTAGAGCTTGCGAGTTTGCAACTATGATTCTGGAATTTTTTATTTTTTCGGTTAAATGCCTTCTTGTTTGTATAAGAACCTAACCACTTTTTTTATTAATTAAAAAATGCAAATCAAGCTCATTGCAAATTTGTTAAACTGGAATTTGGGAGACGTATGTATCAACTAAATCGCTATAACAATTAACAAAGTAACCAAACTGAAAAATAATAAAACGTGGCTTGAAGACAAACAAAAAAAACCAAGGAAGCATGCTCAATGCTGATAAGTGTTTTCCCTTATGACTATAAATATTGAGCCCAATTAAGCTACTTCTACGCAAGACTATCAAAACTAAACGTAGGTTTAAAAGAATGTTGTTCAAAGACTTTCTCAAACAATCACACTTCCTAAAACAATACTTATTGACTCTTAAAGATAAACCAGTGAACCTTTAACTTTTACCCTTTCCTATATTGTTCAATGTGTAACTTCTTTTAAAACGTTCAAAAGATTAAAACAAGAAGCTGTAGATCAACAATTACCTTATAAAGGTAAATATTCGGATAACAAAAAAGAGGGCAGCAATGTTGAACAACAAAAGTATTGACAACACACTACTAGAACAAATCACAAACAAATAAACCATGAATATCACAAATTAAAAGAAGCTTACTGGCTTTCATATAAGAAGATTTTTTATTCACAAATTGCCAACTAATAATAGCACAACTAATTTAACAAAATATTACATTAAAATCATAAAAGCACACTAATCAGCACATTCGCCGTTAATAAGTCATTCATTCAAAAGCGAGGAAAAAAATACAATATACAAATTCACAACCACAATGACACAAATATCACATCATAATACTCACAGGACCTTCGAACTAGAAGAGTTAAACAATTTTTCTCAAAATTAAGATTTACAAAATTTATATTTTAATTAACGACAAAAAGTTGAGAGAGGTGCTTATCCCCAAACTTCCACCTCATGGCCGTAAGGCCCATAATTACCATCACTAATATTGTATGAGCATCTACGACCCAACCCAGCTTTGAAGGGGTGTGAGTCGCACACTTGGCCGAGACACTTTTTTTTTAGGCCAAAATTTTTTGCTTTTTTATTTTCATAATACTAAAACCGTTTAAGAAAATAGCTTATATATTTCATTACTCATTAGAGCCTATGAACCTTTTTTATTTTAACTCGGCCGAGGTGTTAAAATTCTCGAAGACGGCCCTGTTATGACCCTATTGCAGCCTCAATCGCCCTACGGCCATATCTGACCATCATTAACCTTGTTTGAACACCTATGGAAGCCTTAACCGACAAAAGGCCCATAACTGACCATCATTAACCTTTTTGAACATCAATGTCTCTACTTGATCCTCAACAATTTTCTGTTAGACCAAACTAGCAAACCCATTCAACCATATGAGCCGTGTTCAAATCAACATGGCGTATTCATGAGTTGACCTCTTCAACCCATTTATTTTTTTTTATAATTTTTAATCATGTTTTAGGTAATGGATTAAATTGGTTGTCATAAGATTTTATGATTGAAAAACTATTTATTTAAATTTTAATTATTTATTGTAAAACGATAACTTAAAGTAATAACACGTAAAAACAAAAGTAGAAAAACTTTTGGGTTAAACACGTTATACTCGAGTCAACATGTGAATGTGTGTCGTGTTCGCGTTCAAATATCTTACACAAATTGGTTTGGTTATTTTCCTTATAAAATTTTGGATTTCATGTTGTGTTACACCAACCAACCCATAAATACAACCTATTTAACACTCTTAGATATAATAATTAATTTTTGACTTTGGATCACTTAATATTTGGACAAAATGGAAAGAGTAAAGTAAATAATAATAATAATAATAATAATAATAATTTTTGAAATTTGAATCAATGATGTGGCTCGATGGTAGAGCACTTATTTTACAAGTGAGAGATATGGGTTTAAATTTCACTATCACCAATTTATATGGGAGATATGAGGGATGACCCTGGCCTGCCAGGGTTCGAGTTCTGATCTCACCCGATTTTACTGGCTCCTCGTTGTCGTGCCGTTTGGCGGGCGTAGGGGTCGGGTTTTATCTGGGGAATCCCTTAATAGGTGGACCGCTAGGGGCTCCGTCCGTCCGGACTAGTGGCCAGATCGGGCTACCTTTAGCTAATGAGGGTCGTGTACAAAGTAACCGGCGTTACTCAGTTGTGTTCCAAAAAAAATATATATTTTTATATAATGAGTGGTTAAATTATATATGCGCAAGTCACGTGTATAACTAAAGAGGATTTTGAGTAGATAGAATAGTAATAAGATAAATATAGAATATCGAATTAAGAAAATAACTTTTTTTAATCTAATAAACTAAATTAATAATAACACATATTCGTAACATAATTATAAAACAAAAAAATTTGTTTCAATTCTTCTTGGACTTGGGCTTTTTAATTGATTGTTTCAAAGTGGAACGCCATACAAAGGGCATCAAGAATCTAAAACTTGTCGACGTTTTGCTCCTACTGATTTCCTCGATTCATCATGTTTGATTTGCATTACCAAGTATCAATCGAACCTCCTTGATTGTTTATGCATCTTCAACCGTTGAATTAACCTAACTGATTAGGGACTTATACATATAATATATATGTGACCGAGACAAGAGACTCTAAACGGGTTGTTCAATTATGCAAAGGTTACCATCTAAGATCAAGAATCCACTCCATTTTAAGCGTTGATAATTAGTATGTAGTCATGTGATAGACTTGTCGTAGCAATATATGATAGATAGCTCCTTAAACCTTAAGTGAGCATCTTCGCCCCTAAGGAGATGGTATGCGCATTTTAAAGTCCACCCTTTCCTAATGTCATACCATCTCAATGATGTCGATTTGAGTTGACAAGTAGTTTCGTAAAGTAGAAAGATTAGGATTGACTTCAATTTCTCAAATACCAATTCTAACAACTTCGGGTGGTTGTATTCATCACACAACCTCCCCTTGGTTGATTTATGTAGGTTATAATTACACATTCCGTTAACATATGGTTTCCTTGACTAATTTGATATCCTAAGCAAAGCCATTTTCGGATTACCAAGGTTTAGAAAAATTCACCATAACTTATGTCTCATCATTTCTAAGTACAATATAAGGATCCGTGTTTCGATAATGTATCAAAGTATTTCTATCTTTCAAGAACATGAATCGATCATGAACGATTGCCAATGATCTTGACAACCACCAACTTTGATTTTGTGATTTAAGATGGTAAAACATTTCTCATCAAAAGATAATTGTATTATAACCATGTACTTTACTAGACTACATCAAATGCCTTGATTAATTATCAAGTAGAACAAAGCTTCTTCATAGATTTTAGATGGTAAAAGGAGTTTTAGCTCATAATGAGCATAGTGATAAACATTAAGATGATTGATAACAACAAATACATGATTAAACTTAGAACAATCTAACTAAGTGTAGATGAATCCTTCTTCTTAATGATGGTAATGATGGCTGATGATGATAATTAGTGGTGATGACCTCCAAGCCTTCAAACTCTTCACTAGATCTTCAAAGTGAGTGTTAGTGTGTGTTTTTATATGTGAAAACCGGAGAGAACTCTTTTCAAGGCACACTTGATGAATGCAACATGAGCCACTATTTATAGGCAATCTAGACGATGAGGCACGGCCCCGTGTATTTTTATGACATGTTCCAGATTTGTTTTGTTTTTTGTGTGAGGTGGAAACGGCCCCGTGGTTAGCATGCACGGCCTCGTGTAGTTTAGTGACATGTGCTTAATTCTTCTTTGTCTTTTCTGCATTCCTGTCCACGGCCCCGTGCTTTTGTTCTCAGATTTTGTCTTTTCTTGTGTCAGAAGCATGGGGGCGTGTTTCTTGAGTCATGGGGGTGTGTTTCTTTGTTTTCTTGTGTTTTCTTCTGTTTTTCTTCGTCTTTTTTCTTGTTTATTCGTTTGAGACTTGGTTTCACCTGAAATTATGTTTTATTATGTTAAGTAGTCTTTTATGCTATGTTATTAGATATAAATTGCAGTTTTTAGAGATTATTTGATGCCGAAAAGATGTATATTTCTATGTACATCAAACATCCCCACACTTGAACATTGCTTGTCCTCAGAAGCAAATTTAGGTTATAGCTATTCCTTAAGTGAGCTCCAAGAAGATGAAACTAAATAACCAATCTTTATGTTAGTGATAAAAGATAAAAACTTCTGTTTTTATGAGTTTCCGTTTATGCAAAACATCACGTTCTCACAATGTTCACTCACACTCGGTTTTATATCTGATTATACCTGTGATATAGGTATGTGAACACTTTTAGCCAAAATGCAACCTGTGATAAATAAGCTTGTAACAAGTTCAAATCTCCACCTTTTGAAGGGTCACATAGATCAGAAGGTAAAAAGGGGTTTTGGTTTAGTGTGAGTAGGAATTGGTATTTTGTGGTGGTTTAAGGGTTAATGGTAATTACATCTTCTACTGTTCTTCGGGAGTTTGAGATGTCTTCATTGGTTAGCTCTTTTTTTTAGATGCCTAATGACTCTTTTAAGGTCAGATCGTCAAGACCAGTTTTATCGAGGATGTGGATCAATTCTTCCTCAATCCTGTTCTGAAGATAACTTCCAACTCTAATGTATCGTTCGGCTTTGAGCCTAATAGCCCACACATTCATTAGTTCGGTATATTCATGCTGAGACTGAGTTTGACTTTTTCTACATCTTCCTTTGTGGGACTAGTTTCCGCAACCTAAGCATTGTTCATATCTTTTTGCTCTTCTCTTCATTGCGTTTTCGGAAATTCCACATAATGGTGGCCTTTGTTCGTTTTGGCGCCACTTTTTCCTCACCTCGTTGCTAAAGAGAAAGATTCTCTCCCTAAGTTCTGTAGGCAACCTAGGTTTTGTGAAGTGTATGCAGCAAAGGAAATTGAAATCGAAAGAATGCATTTCCAGTTCTTTAGGGTCTGCCGGTAAAAGACCAGTGTTGTATTTTACCGGTGGAAATGGATAGGGTGATCGTGTTTTTGGGTTTTGTGGTTTTGGTATTGGGTTTGTGTAACTATTACATTCTTCTTTATACAACGCTTCGTGCGGTCTTGAAATGAATAATTGGGACAAGTTCTAAATCACACGAAACATATGACTCACTCAAAGCTTCTGAAAAAATATTTATATGGCATGAGGTTTGTCTCACATTAACGGAGGAATTGGGTATTAACGCCATATTTTATATAAATTTATTCTCAATATTACAAAATTTTTCTTATTTTTTTCACTTTTATGTAATGATTGGTTGTTTGCAAAAATTTTTTCTTGGTTTTCTTTTTAGCTTTAGAATAATCTTCGTTTCCTTCAAAAATATTTGTTTTAGAGAATTTTTATAATTAGTTGGACAAACAATTGGTCAAGTAATTACCCTCCCCACACTTGAATCTCACATTGTCCTCAATGTAATAAGATTCATGGAAATATAAAAATTCTAATTTAGTATTATGGGTAAAATGGAGAGTTACTTCCCTACGGGTTAACGAAATTTTGACAGAGCGTCTCCTGTTTTTCGTCCGTTTTCCTGTTTTTGTACCTGTATAATCTAAAACTACAAACATCCACAAAAAACCAAGCATAAACTGCTGAAAATTGGGTATGGAATCATCCATCCCTTGCCCTATCGGGCTAAATTAGTATCTAGCATAATGTCTTTGGCACTCATGGCCATAATAATATCCAAACCAACAAAAAAACAAATAAACAAGTACGATGAAAAGTAAATTGTTCAAAACACACATAATAATAAGTTCATAAAATGCTGCCAACGCATGCCCGTGCCCATGCTCAACTACCTGTGCCGTCAGTCATCAGTTACCCGTGTCCGGGTCAAATGGTCCCCACTGCATGTCCATGCGATAGCCCAATCGTTCAATATCTCGCCTTGTTGCTTAATACTCGGTTGCTCGGTGTGCATCGGAGGCAGCCATTTGCTCGTTAATCCTGTTAAATGAGGCGGTAGTGTTAGTTGAGAATTGATCGATTAGTCCATATATACCCTCCAAAGAGTATCGGCTATCAGGTGATGAACTGGGGTTGGCCCCTGATGAAGATGGACCTCCTGTCTGATGGTAGGTTTGGAGGCGGTGTTGTCTAGGCGGTGATTGTCGTCTCTCATGCACATCCTGTATCATCATATCTGACGGGTCTTCTGGGTCCCAAACCTGATAGTACTTGTCATAAAATCTCCACACACCCGAGCTGATTTGCTGAACCATCTGCATGCTCTCACAATAATCAAGGTTGAGAGCTATCGAGTATGGGCTCGGGGTTCCTTTTGTGTCTTCACCATAGGCTCTGTAGAGGTTGTAGATCCAAGGACCACCGAAGATCAGGGTATTTCCTCGGGCAGTGGCATTTGACATGAAAAGCTTGCAGAATAGCATAGTGATATTGCATGGTATTTCGTTTTTCATGCAGTACAATGCCCAAAGATCCCTTAGGTTGACAACCCCTTCGGTCTGACCTCTAGCTGTGATGGTATGACTCAGCAAACGGTGGATGTACCTCATGAGTGGGTCACGTAGTGCTGTGCTCTTTGAAACGCTCGGCCTATAGCTTGCTGTTCCATAACTCAACTGTTCCCAATCTTCGTCCCTAATGGCACCTGCTTCAGCCTCGTCATCACCACCTTCATCTGTAAAAGTCGTTTTGGCCTCGAACCAGATATCTGTGTCAGTTTCCTAGGTTTTGTAGATACCCAAATCGATTCCCAGTTGAGTGACTCTATTACCTTGGTATCCCACATGTCGAACCTTTTCTTCTTCATGTTGAATGAGGGTAGGAACTCCTTTTGTAAGATCGGTTACTAAATCCCCTGTCTGCTCAAAAACTCGTTTCCACGGTCTTGTGACGATGTTCTCCAATTTGTTAACTTGTCTGAGGGTTTCTTCGCATGCACGGAAGTGAGCTTCAGGATATCTATTATTGAGATAGGTTAATCTTTCTTTTGCCGATCGGTCCTTAGTCCTCCGGTTTCCGAAGACTAGGAATGCATGAAACTCTTCCCCATACTCGGCCATCTGCAATTTAAACTTAAATTAGTCCAAACTCATAAAAAATTTCCAGTTTGCTGAAACAGAGAGCAAAGCACGGTGGCGTGCTTTCAGAAGCACGGTACCGTGCTGCTGCTTCTGGTTCAGTTCCTTTGATGTTTGACTTTTGGTTGACTAAGACTCGTGTTGTTTTGGGCACGGCTCGTGATTTTAATATCGATTCCTAACTTACTCAGACTCGAACCCTCGTTTCTAACCGGTCATATCAATTGGGTTTAATGGTGGGTCGGGTGTTTATGCAAAGACCCAAAATCCGATTTGTTTCTTTCAATTAAACCCTAACCATCAATCATTCAACAATTTATTCATCATAATTAAGCATAATAACCCATACCCTTTTCGGCGTTTGACCCGATTTGGTCGATTTGAACAGTTTTAGGGTTAATCTAAACCTAGAATGACGAATCTGAGTAATGCAATTGTTAAATTAACATACCTTAGGTTTAGAATCGAAGATTAGATGAAGAAATTAGCAAAATAGTTGAAGGTCGGTGGTTCTCGGTTCAGAATGCAGTGAAAAATAGGGTTGGTGGTTGGAGAAAGTTATTTTGTTAAGTTAAAACTCGTAACTGCCCTGACACCAAAAACACGACCCCGTGCTTTTGGAAGTACGGTACAGTGCTGCTTAGTGCAGACAGTACTGTTTTGTTTATTTTGTTTGTCGAGATTGGTTTGTTTTTACTGGGTTTTTATTTTTTGGTTACTTTAACATGGTAATTAAAAATCATAGATTTCATTAAAACATAAAATTAAAACATAATTAAAGATAGATGAGACGAAAAGTACAACAACAATTCTCGGGTCCTAACACATAGTACTAGCGGAAACAACTTAAACACGAAACAAAGTCAGAACTTCAATGGCTACCACAACAAGTCCTGGATGTGGGGTGGTGCTCGTTTGGCTTCCAAAAGTTCGTCAAGCTTTTTGTTAAGCGTGACGAGTTCTCGGTTGAGAAAGTTAAGTTTGGAAGTCACATCTTTGTGGTGGCCATCCACAACATGGAAGTTCTCGAACCTGAGCAGGTCGACTTTGTTAATCAGCTCGACCACTCGAGCCTCGGTTTGCATGTTGCTCTCAACTTGGTCTCTTACGATGCATTGGAGTCTCATGATTTGTTCCTCAAGGAAGGAAGATTCATGTTGTTTCCCCTTCTTCACTGGTTTCCATTAAACCCGTTTTCCTACCATTTAGGTAGTTTTTGTTTGGTGTGAATGGAATAGTGAATTTATGCATGCATTATATAGAGACTGGAAAGTTGAACAGGGCACCGTGTGTTTAGAAGCACGGCCCCGTGCTGCTAGAAGAATAAATGTCTCTGAGTCAGAGAATTGTACGGAGTCAGCACGTATCATGCTGAAGATTCTGGGGTGACCACTGCCCCGTGCTTAGGGAAGCACGGCCCGTACTTTTTATCACAATAATTTTTCTTTTAATTTTGAACATGATTCATGATCCTGAATTTTTAGAGTGATGTATATTGTAATAATTTGGAAGTTTGGTCATCTAAAAATTACTTTTCATAAAGACCCTAGAACAATTACGGGATAAGCCCGGGTTCCCTAAGAAAAGAAAATAATCGGGTTAAGCCCGAAGTCCTAACACATTGTGCTTAATGCACTTTTTAACATATAAAAAAACATAAAATTAAGTTTCCTAGAGCTCTCCGAAAGGCGTTCCTCCTCCGAACGGTCCTGGTGGTGGAAAATACGTGAAACCAAGAACTTGAAACTGGAGTTTCTCGTTAATGTTGAGTGTTACCTCCGTCTTTCCAGCTGAAATTCGGGTGGTTTCTCCATCTTGGATTGTAGTTATTGCTGAAAGCGTTGTTCTATTGAGCGATGAAATCAACTTCTTTCATGGTCATAACGACTTGTTTGCAGTCGCTCGTCTTATGACTTCTCCACAAGTGTCACAGGTAAGTCTGGTTTTTGGTAGTTTGGCTTGAAGTTGTTCGAATTTTTTTGAAAGGGCTTCAAGCTGGGCTGTGACAAGAGTGTTGGAGTCAACGTGGTGTATTCCCTTATGGGTAGGTGTAGATCTTGGTAGATTGTAAGCGAAACTCTTCTTTGCGGCCTTCTCCAGGACTTCAAATGCTTCGTTAGGTGATTTGGATCCCAGGTCTCCACCAGCGATCTGGTCGATGGCCTATTTGTTTTGACTGGATTGTGCGTCAAATAAAGTTTGAACTTGTAACCATACGCTCAGTCCATGATGTGGGCATCTTCTTAGAAGACTTTTGTATCTTTCCCATGCTGCGTGTAACGATTCATCATCATCGGTCCGGAATCCGGTAATGCTGGCTCGATATTTGGCAGTTTTATCGGGCGGAAAATATTTGAGGAGAAACTGTTCAACCATCTGGTCCCAAGTAGTGATGGAACCAAGGGAAAGAGATTCTATCCATTCTAAGGCTTGCCCCCTTAGAGAGAAAGGAAAGAGTTTAAGCTTGATTTGATCTTCTGAACAGTTTTGAATTTTAAAGGTTTCGCAAATTCGTAGAAATGGAGATGTGTGAGAAAGAGGGTCTTCGTCGAGGAGACCATGAAATTGAACTGAATTTTCTACCATATGAATGGTGCTAGATTTGATTTCAAAATTTTCGGTGATTTCGGGAGGAGCCAATCCATTGTCGTAGCCTTCGAGAGTCGGCTTGGCATACTGGCTCATGTTCGGCTCATTGTTCTGGGCCGCCATCATTTCTTCAGTTTGATTTTCTCCTGATGTGGTGGCGTCTACTGATTCGTCTTTGATTGCTTCTGCGGTTTCTGTAGCCCCTTTACGAGTTCGTCGACGAAAGAGTCGTTCCGGTTCAGAAATTGGAGAAACAAGCTCACGCTAAAAAGTAGAGGGCATACCTGAGGCTAAATCAGAATTACACTAAAGTAAAAGTTAGTCTAGGTTGAACTATAAGTTAAGCTATTTTAAACTAAATTAATGTCTAAGCTAGTTAAACTATTTCAAAAATAAGGTAAATAAAGTTTAAAAATTAGGCTAGCCGGAAAAATTATAAAGTTTAATATTTAGTAAAATTAAAGATCAGATAAAATAGAAGTTAAATATTTGTACAATTATAGACAGTGATTAAATTAAAACTTGGATCGTTCTTAGAAACGTACCGTGTCCCCGGCAACGGCGCCAAAAACTTTGATGTGCTGTGTGCGCGGCTTGTAAAAATATGATGGATTGGATATCTAGCTTTTGCACAAGATCGTGTTTTAAATTTATAAAAGTGATTTCTACAAAGACTAAACACACACAAAATAGGCAAGTGTACCTATCGTATATGTAGAATAGTATTGGTAAGAACCAAGTATCGATCCGTGGACACAAAGGTTTCTAATAATAAATCGTTGTTTTACTTTTCGTAGGTTTTAATCATTTTGGGGTTAATAATTTTTTTGAACTTTTTATAAAATATAAATGCTTATATATATATATATAATATATAGGTGACCGAGACAAGAGATTCTAAACGGGTTGTTTAATTATGAGAAGGTTACCATCTAAGATCAAGAATCCACTCCATTTTAAGCGTTGATAACTAATATGTACACATGTGATAGATTTGCCGTAGAAATATATGATAGATAGCTCACTAAACCTTAAGTGAGCATCTTCGGCACTAAGGAGATGGTATGCGCATTTTAAAGTCCACCCTTTCCTAATGTCATACCATCAAATGATGTCGATTTGAGTTGACAAGTAGTTTCGTAAAGTATAAATATTAGGATTGACTTCGATTTCTCAAATACCAATTCTAACAACTTCGGGTGGTTGTAGTTCATCACACAACCTCCCGCTGGTTGATTTATGTAGGTTATAATTACACATTCCGTTAACATATGGTTTCCTTGACTAATTTGATATCCTAAGCAAAGCCTTTTTCGGATTACCAAGGTTTAGAAAAATTCACCATAACTTATATCTCATCATTTCTAAGTACAATATAAGGATCCGTGTTTCGATAATGTATTAAGGTATTTCTATCTTTCATGAACATGAATCACTCTCATGAACGATTGCCCCGTGCATGATGAGCAAACACGGCCCCGTGTTGTTTAGCGACATGTGCTCAATTCTTCTTTGTCTTTTCTGCATTCCCGTCAACGACCCCGTGCATGCTGAGCACGGCCCCGTGCTTTTGTTCTCAGATTTTGTCTTTTCTTGTGTCAGAAGCATGGGGGCGTGTTTCTTGAGGCATGGGGGCGTATTTCTTTGTTTTCTTGTGTTTTCTTCTATTTTTCATCGTCTTTTTGCTTGTTTCTTCGTTTGAGGCTTGGTTTCACCTGAAATTATGTTTTATTATGATAAGTAGTCTTTTAGGCTATGTTATTAGATAGAAATTGCAGTTTTTAGAGATTATTTGATGCCGAAAAGATGTATATTTCTATGTACATCAGAGGTCCAAAGACACCAAGTGGTAGATCGTTGGAGATATGTTGTCTTCAGCCCAGCCTATAATGGGATAGCTAAAAATTAGAGAAAAAGGCATAGACGGGCCTGGCCAGCTCTAATTGCCAAAGCCCAGTTTGTTAGGTTTCTTGTTTAGCAAGATTAGCAAAGGGTTAAACCCTAATTAGCTAACCTATAAATAGATCTCTTGTATCTGTAAATTATTATCACTCAATAATAAACCCTAGTTTCCCCCGTGGACGTAGGTTACACGCTGTAACCGAATCACGTAGATCTCTCGTGTTTATTTGTCCTTTGATTTCAGTTCGTGTGTGTGTGTGTGCTTCAATACCTAACAACTACGACCCGAGGATGAATGGAAGACCACTTTCAAAATACGGGATGGGTTGTAAGAGTAGATGGTGATGCCTTTTGGTCTCTCAAACGCCCCAATCACATTCATGTGCCTTACGAATCATATCTTTATACCGCTGATTAGTCGATGCATAGTCGTCTACTTTGATGACATCTTGGTCTTTAGTACCATTCTGCAACAACACCTACACCATCTCCGGCAGTTTTTTTGATCCTACGAGAGCAGAAACTTTATGCTAACCGTGAGAAATGTTGTTTCTTGTCCCTCGAAGTTCTGTTTTTGGGTTATCTTGTTTCAGGTAATGGCATTCGGATGGATGAATCTAAGATCGAAGCAATCCTAACTTGGCCCACACCATCCACACTATATGAGGTTCGGAGTTTCCATGGGTTAGCGTCCTTCTACCGCCGATTCATCAGAAATTTCAGTTCGATTGTGGGCCCTATTAATGATTTCTTAAAAGGAAATTCCTTTCGTTGGAATCCCGCAAACTCAAAAGCTTTCGAGGAACTCAAGCGATGTGTTACTCAAGCTCCTGTTCTAGCACTTCCTGATTTTCAGAAAACTTTTCAGGTGGAATGCGATGCATCAGGCTCTGGCATCGGTGGCGTCCTTAGTCAGGAGGGCCTTCCCATAGCATTTTTCAGTGAAAAGATTAATGAGGCCAAGCAGAAATTTAGTACATATGATAAAGAGTTTTACGCCATCATACGCAATTTTGAATATTGGCGTCACTACTTGCTCCACACGGAATTTATTCTCTTCTCCGATCACCAAGCCCTTCAGTTTATTCAAGGGCAACTTAAGCTCAACCCCCGTCATGCTAAATGGGTTGAGTTTTTACAAGAATACTCCTTCGTCATTCGGAAAAAATCCGGGGCTACCAATACTGTTGTCGATGCCTTGAGTAGGCGGCGGGCTCTTCTTACCTCAATTCAAGTGCGAGTGGAGTGGTTCGATAACTTTTGTACTTTGTATCCCGATGATCCCGACTTTGCAACGATATGGGGGGCTTGTCGAGTTGCACCAACGGATGGTTATTCTCTACAGAATGGGTTCTTGTTTAAAGGAGTGTTATTGTGTGTTCCTAAGGGTTCGTTACGTGACGCCATCATTCTTGAAGGTCACCAAGGCGCATTAGCAAGTCACTTTGGACGAGATAAAACTCTCAAGTTGGTTTAAGAACGATTTGTTTGGCCAAAGATGAGTGTTGATGTTGCTCGCATTGTTAATAGGTGTCGCACGTGCCATATTACAAAAACTCATCTCACGAATGCGGTTCTTTACACACCACTACCAGTTCCCGATGGTCCATGGGAAGATGTCAGCCTTGACTTTGTTGTAGGTCTCCCACTAACACAACGCAAAAAAGATTCTGTTATGGTAGTGGTCGATCGTTTCTCTAAGATGGACCATTTTGTTCCATGTGCCAAAACTTATGATGCAAGTCACATCGCCCGTTTGTATTTTGAGCAAATTGTACTCTTACGTGGGATTCCTAAGACATTGACATCGGATCGGGATGTCAAGTTTGTCGGGCATTTTTGGCGGACTTTATGGAGGAAATTGGGTTCCCGTCTTAATTTTAGTAGTGCTCGCCACCCCTAGAGTGATGGTCAAACCGAGGTTACGAATAGGAGCCTGGGGAACTATTGCGTAGTTTGGTCGGTGCTAATCCCAAACAGTGGGACCTTGTTTTGCCTCAGGCAGAGTTTGCTTATAACCGCTCTTCACATCGTTCTACGGGTATGAGTCCTTTTATGATTTTGTGCGGTCGCAACCCATTTACACCATTGGATCTTGCTCCTCTTCCCGCGGTTACTCACTATAGTGTAGAACGTGCGGATCGGGCTGCCCAAATTAAGCTTCTGCATGAATAGGTTCGCGACAAGATTGCCAATAACAATATCGTGTATCAAAGGAGAGCTAATGTCAAGAGGAAGAAATTAGTATTTCAACCAGGTGATCTTGTGTGGGTACACCTTAGCAAGGACCGTTTTCCGGGTGGAAAAGCGAGCAAACTACAACCCCGTGCTGATGGACCTTTTAAGGTTTTGGAACGTATTAATGACAACGCATGTAAGATTGATTTGCCTGGTCATTATAATGTGTCAGCCACTTTCAACGTCGCTGATCTGTTACCATTTGTCCCGGAGCTGGATGACCCCTTTGACTCGAGGACGAGTCCATCCGAAGAGGGGGAGGATGATGGCGTCAGGGTTGACCCAGGCCTTGGCCCAATTACCTACTGTTCTGACCCGCATATGGGCCCCATCGAAGGCCCAAGTTGAGCCAATTTGGTCGACAACTTGGATGAAAAGTTGGAGTGTTTTTTTCTAGTATTTTTTATTATAAATTGTTTAAGAATTTGTGTTTGTTTCAGTTTCCTTTTCCATGTTTATTGCCTAAAGTCTTGGCTAGGTTTAGGCTTTAAATACCTATGTTTTCTGTTTTTAAAGACAGTTTTTTGTTACGTATTTTTCTGAATAAGAATTTACCCAGCTTGTTCTTGTGTTTATTTTAACCTTCGTGATCGCATACTGCATCAGTTAATAGTAATGATATTAATATGGTGTACTGATTATTTTTTTGCTTTCATCATTAAATTAAAGCTTTACTTATAAAAACTGTGGAAATTGCAGGGTTGTCGATCAAGAATCAACTTGTGCCCATCATACACTTGGTAATTACTTTTTGTTACTTATTCCGTATTTCACAGTATTAAATGGATGTGCATATTTTGTAACTTTGGTATGAAACAGATTTCTTAATAGAATTAACCCATTCAATATCTAAAGAGTATATCTTGCGTAACATATCGATTTCTATGGAAAATAGAATGTCCGTTATTATTTAAGCATTTGCCATAAATGAGTTTAGATATGGTGAAATATTTATAAATAATATTTTAATTGTTTTTATAAGAGATTTATTTCTAATATGATAATCAAGGTCATATTTAATTCTAATATGATAATCAAGGTCAGTTAATCACATAAGTGCATATTGTAAAAATTTATAAATTTCAGATGTCACTAAAGTATTGGAGGATGGTGAAACAATGATATGCGTATACAACTTGGCTTGACAACATCACAAAGATAATGGGCATTGTTAAATTTGATTTTACATGCTGAACCGGAAATTGGAAAAACAAGCTTGATGGTTAATAAGCAATGTGTCATTTTTCCTAGGCTTCATTTACCAGGCAACTTAAATTTCAGGTTTAAACATCTACTATTACAATAAAGAAAGGGATTGGAAGTTTTTGTGATATATAAAGTTCAATTATTGTCTTAATTTATTATATTAGAGGTTAACTGTGGTATTAGTGGGTGAAAATAGTTCACGGGCCTGAAAATAACAATTAAGGTTCTTATCGGAATCGGGTCTGGTCATGAGTTCACGATCAACTTTAACTTGAGTATGTAATGAAGGAAAAATAATTTCATTATGATGAAATAAAATCTATGTTATACTGTATGAATATGAATATATTGTTTTATAAATAATGTTGTGAGTTTTAGTTTGATTTAATTCCAATTCACAAAAATACATGGTCATCATCATAAATAGCTCCTATAACCCTTTTTGCTTCTGGTGCATGCAGGTTTATTTGATTTGGAGTTCACGGTAGATCTGCACCCAAAACCCTTACCCAAATCAAAGCGTATCCCAAGTGCCATATTTTGAGGTATGATTCATTCATATTGCTTTTCATTAGTCATAATAAATTTGTAACTTACCTATAAAATATAAAATTTTTGTGACATACGTTATGTGTGGATGTTAAATAATAGTGAGCCATCGTAATTACCAAATTTATCTCTAAGTAAGGAACTTTGTTGTTTAAGTTTTGTAACATACGTTTGTGTTTCTGATGCTACTAAATTTATGTTGTTGGTTGCTACTAATCTTTACATTGATACACTGTTCTATATGGCAGTGTATATGCCTACCATAAAAGTTGAACTCCTTCCTTTTCATTCAACTTCTTTTTTAGGTATTAACCAAGTAATTAGTTAGAGAAATGTTGATCTAATATAGAGCTACTGAACGGGTGAGACCATATGGGTTATTTTCCACAATTCAAGATTTTATTGGTGCATCCATCGCATCTGGTTCGCTGGTTGGCAATATAGAACAAACAAAAAAGTTTTACATGAACACAAAAAAGACTTGAAAGTTGTCTCTCACTTGTGAATCCGAACATTGCCCACATATTTGCGGCAGCAATCAAGAGATGAAAATTTGGTGAGACCATATGGGTTATTTTCCACAATTCAAGATTGTATTAGTGCATCCATCACATGGCCTTGTCCATTCATCTCGGTATGTGTTTGTTAAACTTGTGATATGAATAATTTTAATAAAATAGAACTTAATGCTTATACATGGATGGTTTATTTGTAGGTAGTCCGTGAGGATTGAGGACGCAGGATGACTCGGGATTTTATGGTGCTTGTTTCTTTTATTGCTTTTAATTTCTTTGTTGAATGTCACAAGAGTTTATATTGGATAATGTTATAACTTATTTATGTTTAGTGTTTTTACTATGAATAAGCTTATTTAATATAATGAAGTTTTATTTCTTTCAATACTTGATGTTATACACAATAACTATTAGAATTATATACGTTGATGGTCTTTTTATTGTTCAATAAAAACCATTAATTAGATGTGCATAACCGTATCGTAAAATTGTGTGTATGGACGTTTAAAAAAGGGTTGTATAATATGATTTGTTAGGACATCGATTTTTTGTCCTATTAGACTTTAGAATATTGTAAAAGGGTCATAATATGTTTTTAGGACGTTATTTAAGTTCATAGACATATTATGCGACCATAAAATTTAGTTTCATAATCTTGTTTTGGATATTAGGACCCTTTTCTTGGTAGTATAATGTTCCATCATAAGGGTCTTATAAATTAATTTTTAAGGACGCTTGTATGTGTATCAAACGTTTACAATTAGGTAAGAACGTGTCAGAACATTGTTAAAGTGTCCTAATATGTTTTTATTGGGGCACTTTTTTAGTTGTTAATGGATATATTATGCACCATAAAATTAGTTTCATAATCTTATTTGGGATATCAGGACACTTTTTAAGTTCCGAGACTTATTACGACCCCTTTACATGAAACGCTTTTCTCGTTGGTCCTATCAAATGAAAGGTCCTATAAAATAGCATTTTAGGACGCTTTTGTGCGTACTTAAAAGCCATTTTTGTTGTAGTGTCAATTGTTTGTGTTTCATTTTATGCTTAAACGGTTTTTATTAATTGATTACTTAGTCTTTTGTCAGTTAATTGATTTGTGGTCATCAACAATTAGGATTAAGTTCTTTCGTCATTGACCCGTTTATCGTTAGCCATATTATTGATTTTGTGTTTCAACAATTAAAACCAATTATCAATTAGATGTTCATTAAGCCGTGTTAATTGTTCGAATTCAGTTCCGACGATCAACATAGCCGATAGTTAAGTCTTTTGATATACATATTTTAACAAGAAAACACCCAAAGAAGTTTATCAATTTCCTAACTTGTTTCGAAACCCGAACCCTGGAGTTCGGTTATTTCCATACATTGTTTACAAACTACTCATTTAAACCGCTTGACATCGTCTGTCCACTTTAAGTATTTTATAATCAAATTTGCATTTAACTTGCACTTTCCACTGATTCCCTGTGGATTCGACACCTTACTGGCCCTAGCTAGTAAAGGTATTTTTATAAGTGTTTTTAATTGACTTTTCGACATCGATCAAAACGGCGCCGTTGCCGGGGAATCAACGCGCAAAGTGTTAATTTAGCTTAGTTTCAGTTTTTTTTTTAATTTTTCTTCGTTGATTTTACGCGGGGTGTTAGTGTTTGTGTCTATGAAGGTAACTCCACAAGTTGATGCAAACGAGATATTCCCTCAAGAAAGAGCCACTCCAATTTGATCCCGAAATCGAGAAAACAGCAAGACGAAACCTAACAGCTCAGAAACCCATACTAAAACAAATATCGAAATCATAACACCAAAAGAAGAGACCATGAGTAACCAAAGCCGAAGAGACCCAAATGTTTATCAGCCACATAACCAAGAACAACCAGTTCCACAAAACCAGAATGTTAACCGTGACAGAAACCGCAATCTGTTTGACCAAAGAGATGTTAACCATAATCACAGGCGGCGGTTTAACGTGGATGACAACTTGCCAATCAGATCTGCCCCAGGGAATCGTCAAAGACAAGATGATTTGAGAGAGGAAAGATCCGAGGTTAATCGTGCTCGTGCACGAGTGGAAAATTGGCAGATTGGGGACAACCTTGGTTTCGATTCTGAGGATGAAGAGGACTTTAGAGATGGACAGGGGAGTCGATATCAGCAACAAGATCCCCGTGATGACTAATAAATTCGACAGAATCATCCAGAAAATCAACATAGAGATCGAGAACCGAGACCCCAGCAAGATCGTGAACAACGGGAACCGTATTACGAGTTTAATGATGGAGTGCCAAGAACCACCACCGGTCAGAGGAGTTCAAAGTCATTTCATTCCACAAGTGGCCACAAATCCTCTACCAATCATTATCCCAGTCATAAATGGAAGGAGTTTTTCAGTAAGGCATAATAGTTTGACAGGGTTACCTACATTTCTTGGGAAGGATACAGAAGAACAATACCTACACTTGAGTGATTTCAACTCGATATCCGCACTCATCTCATGTCAAGGATTTACTGCGGAAGAGGTAAAGATGGTAGTCTTCCAGTTTTGTATGAAAGATGCGGCAAAACAGTGGTTTCTATCGTTGCCATCAGCTAGTATTTTCACTTGGGGAGATTTGGCACAATAGTTTTTAGATGAGTATTATACTCCGTAGAGAACCACAAAGGCCCACAACAACATTCGAAACATTCAGCAAATCACCGGTGAAACTTTTATTAATCATTCCAACGGTTTAAAAGATTGCAGATGACTTGTTCCCATCATGGGATTGCCTTATGGGAATTGATAAAGGCATTCCATGATAGTCTCTCAAATGATGATGTTCGTGATCTCCAAGCCACCACGAATGGATCTTTTCTTGCAAATGAATAAAACGAGGATTGGGGATATTTGGAGAGACATGCGAGCAATTCAAAGAGACTAGCACAGTAGAATAGGATGTCAAAAAGGTCAGTGGTAAAAGTAGTTGAAAGTCATGGGTCAAATGATACAATGGATAGACTAGAAAAGAAGATGGATAGGTTGTTGGTTGCAGGTTTACAAGGAGCTGGAAATTCGGGAAACAGATATCCGGTATGTGAAGGTTGTGGTGAATTGGGACACGAGGTTGCGAGTTGTGGGGTTGTGCAACATGAAGAAACTGATGAAGAAGAAGAGATCAACTATGTGCAGGGTGAAAAGAAATACAATAATATGAGTTCAAATACTTATCATCCGGGCCTCAGGAATCATCGAAACTTCAGTTATGGAAATCCGAACACGCAACAGAACCCGAATTTTTAGGGTAGTTTTCAGAAGACAAGCTATCAGTCGAACCAAAAGCAGTATGGTAATAGTTCTAGTAGCGGTCAGAGTGGGTACAATCAGAGAGATTCTGGGGGTTATAACAAAGGTTATCAAAAGAACTATCAGCAGGGGCAAGGAAATTCTTCGGGTAACAAAGACGAGTCTATGAAAGACGTTACGGATTTATTGAAGGAGATGAAGAGATATCAAGAATCTCAAAATAAGGTTTTAAATCAAATGAGGGCAGATCAAGAGACTCAGAATAAGTCATTGAATCAGAAGTTGGAGCTTCAAGAGAAGGCAAATGTTGCGAGAGATAAACAGGTGAGTCAACTTGCTGAAGAAATGGCTAGCCTAAAGTGAAATCCATCCAAATTACCGAGTGACACATTGAAGAATCCTAGCCACCAGAATAAAAGTTCTTCAAGTGGGAAGAATACCCACATTAACCAGGTAAGTACCCTTCGGAATGGTAAGGTTTATGATAACGGGGTGAACCCACCATCATCCTTTGTTGAAGGAGTGGTGGAGGATTTGGGAGAAAATGGGAACAGTGATGATGAGGTGGAGATCATACAAATAAATAAACCGAAAACGTTAATTAATAAAAATTTAAATAAATCAGTAAAAGAAAAGGAAACACCAACCACCAAGGATACGGGGTCCACGGGTAGACCTGTCCTGTTTCCTCAGGCGTTGGTAAATCCCGCAACATCATCACCAAAGAAGAGGGACCCACAACATGAGGAAATATAGGAAGTCTTTAAACAAGTAAAAATTAATTTACCCCTCATTGAGGCTATTAAACAAGTCCTCGCATATGCTAAGTTTTTGAAGGACTTGTGTACTCAAAAGCGAACTCATAAGATGCCCAAACAGGTCGATTTAACGGCTAATGTGAGTTCGTTTTTGACGGGAATCCTCCCACCCAAGCTACAAGACCCGGGAACGCCGATAATACCCATTCAAGTGGGAGATTTTAAAATTATGAGGGCGTTATTGGATCTTGGAGCCGGGGTGAGTATTCTCCCGAGAAGCTTATATGACCAATATGATTTTGGTCCACTTAGAAAAGCTGATACCACCGTGATATTGGCTGATTTGACACTTAAGCTTCCTAGGGGAATTGTTACTGATGTAATTGTTATGATAGAGGACTTTTATTACCCGGTTGACTTCCTGGTTCTAGACTATGTCACAGTTGACCCAAAACGGCAACCGAACGTGATTCTCGGTAGGCCCTTTATGGCAACCGCAAATGCTTTAATAAATTGTAGAACCGGGGTAGTTGACATGGCTTTCGGGAATAAAAAATCCCCGGTTAAATGTTTTTTCAAACGTTTCTAACCCTCTGGTGAGTGATGAATGCTTCGCAGCTGAAATCATTGACGGGTTGAATCCTCATGAGAATGAGGAAGATGCCACAGAGGAGTGTGTTATTTGTTGCAGGTCAGTAGTAAAGCATTCACATCAGTTAAAGGAAGAGGAAAGAGCAGTTGATGTTTATGCTGCAAGTATTGGGAAACCACCATGGTCTCAACAGGTGGAGAAACTACCGGACAATATTGACTCCAAATTGAGACCTTCACTTGAGAGTCCTCCGGTAGTCGAGTTGAAGGAACTCCCAAAACACCTCAAATATGTGTTTTTGGGAGAAAATGATACGTTACCCGCCATCATCGCCTCAAATTTAGAAGAAGATCAAGAAATGGCATTGATGGTAGTGCTGAAAGAACATAAGACAGCACATGGGTGGACGATTGCAGACTTGAGGGGAATTAGTCCGTCTATCATGATGCATAAGATTATCACAGATCCTGAGGTGAAACCCGCACACGATGCACAAAGACGGTTCCCAGTTGTGAAGAAAGAAGTTTTGAAATGGTTGGATGCGGGAATTATTTTCCCGATTTCGGATAGTACTTGGGTGAGTCCAACACAAACGGTTCCGAAGAAAGCGTGTATTCAGATAACCCGTAATGAAAGAGGTGAAGAAATTGCTACCCAACCGGTAACTGGGTAGCAAATTTGAATTGATTACCGGAAGTTGAATGCCACGACATCCAAAGACCATTTTCCTCTACCGTTCATTGACCAAATTATCGAAAAGCTATCAGGTCGGAAAATTTATTGCTTTTTAGATGGCTATTCGGGGTACAATCAAATAGCTATTCACCCCGATGACCAACATAAGACCACTTTCACGTGTCCATACGGTACTTTTGCATTTAGGCGAATGCCTTTCGGCTTTTGTAATGCCCCAACCACCTTTCAAAGGTGCATGATGAATATCTTTTCAGATATGGTCGGGGATTCACTTGAAATTTCTTTGGATGACTTTTCTATTTTCGGTTCATCTTTTGAATCATGCTTAACTGAATTAACAAAAGTTTTAAAAAGATGTGTGGAAACGAATTTGGTCTTAAGTTGGGAGAAGAGCCATTTTATGGTGCAAGAGGGAACGGTTTTGGGGCATGTCATCTCGAGTAGGTGGATTGAGGTTGACCGGGCTAAGGTTAATGTTATATCTAATTTGCCACCTCCTACTAATGTTAAGAGAATCCGGTCATTTTTGGGACATGCCGGGTTTATACAGACGGTTTTTAAAAAATTTTAGTGTCATTTCAAAACCGTTGTGTAATCTGTTGTTAAAAGATGTACCATTTGTTTTTTATGAAGATTTCTTAAACGCTTTTAATGTGCTTAAAAACAAATTGGTTTAAGCCCCAATCTTAATGTCACCCGATTGGTCATTTCCGTTTGAAATTATGTGTGACGCGAGTGACTACGTAGTCGGGGATGTTTTGGGTCAACGGGTGGATATGAAACCCATTGCCATATACTACGCGAGCAAAACTCTCTTCGATGCTCAAATTAATTACACCACCATAGAAAAGGAGTTGCTAGCTGTAGTATATGCATTGGATAAATTTCGATCTTATATTTGGGAAAGCAAAGTTGTTATGTTTTCAGATCATAGTGCTGTGAAATATTTGATGTCAAAGAAGGATGCAAAGCCGCACTTGATCAGATGAATTTTGCTACTTCAAAAGTTTGATGTAGAGATCGGGACAAGAAAGGGAGCGAGAATGTGGTTGCAGACCATTTGTCCAGATTAATTGGAGAGGAGGAAGAAGATGCCAGGGAAATAAATGAATCATTCCCGGACGAGAAATTGTTTGCTGTTTCTACATTACCATGGTAGGATGACCTCATTAATTTTCTTGTTGCAGGTACCATCCCATAATTCCAGCCCAAGAAGAAGAAACATCAATTCATGTCTAAGGTGAAACAATACGTATGGGAAGACCGAGATTTGTTCAAGTTTGGGGCTGATCAAGTCAATTGGAGATGCATTACAGATTAGGAGATTCGAAGTGTGTTGTCACACGCACACTCACTCGCATGCGGTGGACATTTAAGCGGGCAGAAAACGGGTCATCAAAATTTAGCTTGTGGTTTTTGTTGGCCTAGTTTATTTAAAGATGCAGCAGAATATGCTAAGAACTGGGTGAGATGTCAACAGTTATGTAGCACTTCCAGGAGGAAAGAGATGCCCATGCAACCAATCCTCGTTGTGGACAACTTTGAGGAATTGATTTTATGGGCTCGTTCCCAAACTCCTTCGGGAATTACTATATTTTGGTGGCGGTTGATTATGTTTCAAAATGGGTTGAAGCAATCGCCACCAAAACAAATGACCATGCCGTTGTTTGAAAATTTGTCCAATCAAATATTTTCTCAAGATTTGGCGTCCCTCGGATTATTATTAGTGATGGGGGTTCCATTTTAAAAACTTCAATTTTGGCAAATTACTTAAATGGTATGGCGTAAACCACCGAAAAGCCACACCATACCATCCTCAAACGAGTGGTCAGGTTGAGGTATCTAATAGACAAATTAAAGAAATTTTACAAAAAACGGTAAGACCTGAAAGAAAATATTGGTCAACAAAATTAAACGATGCTTTATGGGCTTACCATACTGGTTTAAAAACACCTATTAGTACCACCCCCTATCGGTTGGTTCACGGGAAAGGAAGTCATTTACTTGTGGAACTTGCCAATTGTGCTTTATGGGCATTAAAAATGTTAATCTAGATTATGAGTGTGCAGGTAAAGAAAGAAAGCTAAATATATGTGAGCTGGAGGAGTTACGAGATGTAGCGTATGAGTGCGCATCAGCATATAAATACCGGATGAAACATGTGCATGATGCAAAGATTAAGATGAAGACTTTTGAAGAAGGACAACGGGTTTGGTTATACAATTCGAGAGCAAAACTGTTCCCGGGTAAGTTAAAGAGTAAATGGATGGGACCGTATCAAGTGAAGCGTGTCGGCCAGTTTCGCGAGGTCGAAATTGGGGATTTTGACGATCACCTAAGGCAAGTAGTTAATGGGCATTGGTTGAAACAATATTTGGAAGATGCAGACATGAAAAAGAGCATACATGAGTCGGTGGTGAGCTTTATAATTAATTTTGGAGGCAACCCGAGCGTTTTTGTTTTTGTTTTTGTGTTTGTTAATCTTTTGTCAAAAAAAATTAATTAATTTTGACTGTTAACCGTAGCTTACGGTCAGAATACCGTAGCTTACGATTCGTAGAAACTGTCTTACGGCGCACCAAAGACCGAGCTTACGGTCACCCGACCGTAGCTTACGGTCGGGATTTTTCATGTTCCGAAAAATAATAATAATTATTATTATAATAATAATAATAATAATAATAATAATAAAAATAATAATAATTAATATTATTAATATTACTCTCTTTCAACCTCCACCACCAACTTAACTTACCCAACTCTTCTTATTTCATTCTACTTCGTCTTCTTCTTCCTCTCTTTACCATCAAGAACAACCAAAACCCACAACCCTAACTCCTTCAATTCCTACCCAAATCTCTTGATTTCGGATCCTAAACTCATTATTTTTTCGAGAGGAACTCACCTGTGGTGTCGGTCTTCAACAATTGTTACTCGATTTTTTCCGGATTCGTGAGGGTGTAAAGAACCCCAAAAAACCAAGTTTGGGGATTTTTCAAGTTTAAGTATTTTTTATTGTAATTGACACTTAAGGCATCAAATTTCATCACTAAAAAGGATGGGAAGGACCTACCGCCTTTGCCCAAGAGAAGATTAATTTTGAGGGATTCTGAGGGAGAGGATGATCCCATACAGGTACCATATGAAGATGAAGGAATGGCTCCTCCCCTTAATCCAATTTGGGGTGGGGTCCATTATCAGGAATGGATCCGTATTGGCAAGCAGAGTTGTTTAATGATACGATAGAAAAGTTAAAAAACAAAATTGATGGGTTTATGTGTGAGAGACGGGTTTCGAGTACTCTTTTGAGGCCTTTTGGTATTATAACCATGTTTGAAAACTTAGGTTGGGAGGCAGTGTTGAAGTGTTATGATGAAGAAGATAGGGAAATTTACATGGATGTAATTCAAGAGTGGGTCGCATCGTTGACAGTTGATTGGGGGAGTATTCCGTACAAGACAATGAGGTTGATTGGGAAGGATATAAATAAGGTGGTAGTTATGTCGTTGAATACTTTGCGGAGGATAGCACCATTTGATTCTAAGCTATCGGGAGAGTATGTGTATCCCTCGGAAGACGAGTTGTATGTAATCCCAGATAAACATCCTTTGTACGAGAGAATGAAATTCGATCTTTTTAAACTGGGATGTGCCCATACGATGCTGAGAAAAATCTAGATTTGCAAGCAAGATTGATGTTGAGTGTGATGGTTTTTAATGTAATGCCGAAGCGAGGTGACAAAACTTAAGTCAGAAAATGGGAAATTCCCGTGTTGAATGCATTGATGACGGGTACACCAAAGATTTCATTCCGGTATTTGGTTATGATGAATATTTGAAAGGAAAGAGAGACAAAGTTAAAGTTAATTATCCGACACTGTCGTTTAATTACAACTTTATTAAAGGCCAAGGGAGCGATTCGAGCAGATACACCAACGGTTGAGAAGACTCTGCGTGTTTTTGATAAAGAGCAACTGCAAAAAGAGGGTTTGATTTATCATAAGGAAAGAGGATATGTTTATATCAAACATTTTGATACACAAGTGCAGCTGAAGGCATTAAAGAGTGGGCACGGTGAGGATGTGATTGAGGAAGAGTATGTGTTTTTTTCCAGATAGTCAGGGTCATTAGGCTCCACCAAGGGCAGTGAGAAGTGATCCGGGGGGGAGTTCATCGGGGCAGCCACAACATGCCCCGACTCAACTTCCACACGAGATGGTGCAAGATAAGGCAGGAATGGTTGACTGGTTACAAGCTTCGAGGCCACCGATCTATGGTAGTTGGGGTAGTGAGTTTCAATACATATTTGACCAACAGAATCGGAACGCAGAGATGCAACGGATAGAGACCCGGAGATTGTATGACCGAATGGAGTCGTGGAATCAAACCCACGCGTATAACTGGCAGTAAGAAATCAATGATCGATATGAGGATGATCGCCGAAGTCGGGCACAAACAGCGTGGCATCGGGGTGATCCGGTGGTGGATAATCCCCCAATGATTGACTACTCATATTTGGGGCAGTTTGACGGGAGTATACACTATCCAGCACCTCAGATTCATCATTTGAGGTGGGTGGATCCTCGTGCAGATGTGGCTCAGAATGCTGGTGCGGGAAGTTCGTCAGACGCGTTTAACTTCTCTGGTGTCATGGACACTATGAGGTCTATCTTTGGTGACCCGCAGCCGCCATATTTTTGAGCACTCGCTGATCTGCTGATCAGGTCCATGTGTCTCTCTCTATCTTTTATGTTTTTTTGACTGTTTAATAATTGTGTTATGGGTGGTCGGGTGGCGTGATGAACTTTCGGGTCATGTGGTTGGTGTTAGTGTCTATGCTTAAGTTTAAAAATCTTATGTGTTTCGTTTATTGGTATGCAACTTTATTTATATTTAGAGATGGGTAATTGGTTGTCACTTGAATTACAATTGGTATGAATATCCCGTGTTTGCATCTGTTTTTGAAAATATGAGTTACATTGTGGGCAATGTAAATCTCAAGTGTGGGGATGTAAAAATATGGAGAAATTAAAAATTTTTAGCCTTAAGAGTAGCTTGATTTTGCGCAAAAGCCGAAATTGTAATTTGTTAATTGTTAGTATTAATGCCAAGTAGAGGTCTTTGATCATGGTCAATTTTTAAGTTTCTCAAAAGTCTTCCCATGCAAATGCTTTTCAAAAATTGGACAATTAAAATGAACCGTTTATATGGGGATAACAAGTAATGGGGACAGGTACACATGTTTCATGTCGGCAGCCTAATTCCTCCGGTACGTGTGTAAGATTTGCTTTATATATAATACACATATAATATATAGTATATACACATGTCATTTGAGTGTCATTATCGAGAGTAACCGGTATGTCCATGATATCTAGAACTTGGTTGTCTCATGCATTTCGAGATCTTAATACCACCACCTGTATGGAGAAATAGGACTGTAGAAAACCTACTTTATATTGGCCTTACATATAAAAATAAAAATAAAATAATACTCCCTACCCTACATTATCCCTTAGGAGCCAAGTTTGTGCCTTTTCCTTTCGTTTGTTTAAACCTACATTACAAGCCGTGTTAGCCTTAGCCTTTTGTTTTAACCCTGTTGATGAAACTTGGAATGTTAAGAGTTGTATTTGTCTTGGATCAGTTGTTTGTGTATATTGATGTTAGTATTTGTTTAAAAAAAGAAAAAAAGAAAAGAAAATAAAAAAATGAAAAGAAAAATCAAGAAAAACTCAAAAACAGTTCGTGTTTAAAGTCATTATTGGTTGTAAATAATAGTTAGTGAGTTCGTTTGTTCGTTTGTTTGTTGGTGTCAATAAATTGGGTTTCATCCAACATAAGTCACTAAATAAATCTACTTCCACACCCTAACCTAAGCCACAACAAAACCCTTAGTTCTTTTCTCTATGAAACTGGTGGGTAATGGGTGGAGATATGACTTGATCCCAAGCTTATTACTGTGTGTTCATACTTGGTATTGAGGGTAGAGTTATTAAACCGAGAGGAGAGATGTTATATTATGAAGGGTATGAACATGTGTGCTTTAACCAGAAACGAAGTACACTCGTTTAGGCGGTTTCATAGTTTTAAAATTTATCATTAAATTATTTGGTGGGTTATCAACCTTGACAGTGTAAGTTCTTGGGAATTGGGTATGACCTTATACCTCACTAGTATTAATACTGATAATTGATAAACCGTCGATCGAGGTGTTTGTGTTGTATGAGAGTTTGCTTGAGGGCAAGAAAATGATAAGTGTGGCGATGTGATGTGTGGGTAAAAGTACATGCTTTAAGTGTTTTATATTGTGTGTTTTACTTATTTATATGTATCGAACACAAATACTTTGATAGGTTTTATGTTTACAGGTGTGCGGAGCTTAAAGAAGCTAACTTGGAGCATTCATGATGGATTGAAAATGAAAGTAATGATGTATGAGATGATAGAATATTGAAATACGAAGACGTGGCCGCAAACGGGGAGGAAAACGGAGTTGAAACGAAGATTCTTTGAAGTAAACAGTTTTGGCCTAGAAGGACCGTAAGGCAGTGGTGCAGACCGTAAGCTATGATTTTACCATAAGCTACAGTGGCCCGACCGTAGCTTACGGTCTGGTCTGACGAATAAAAGGATTTTGGAGATTTTCTTCTATATTTAAGGCCCAAAAACCCTAACATCGATTCTAGTAAATAATTATCACTTGTGGGACTTCTAGGAGGGGATTTTCCACCTTCATAACACACTCTAATCACTCAATTGATCTATGAAATCATTCCTCAACACAATCATCAAGAGCATGAAGATCAAGTTGCAAGGCTAAAGGCTTCATAACCATCTCCAGGTTTAGGGATGAGTTGCATGTTAGGTTTTGATATTCTAAACTTTAACTTTGGATTTGTAATTCGTTGATCAAATGTTTGTATTTGATTTTGTGCTTAAACGGTTTTTATAAATTGATTAGTTAATCATTTTTCAGTTAATTGATTTGTGTTCATCAACAATCAGGATTAAGTTCTTTCGTCATTGACCCGCTTATCGTTAGCCATATTATTGATTTTGTGTTTCAACAAGTAAAACCAATTATCAATTAGATTTTCATTAAGTCGTGTCAATTGTTCGGATTCAGTTCTGACGATCAACATAGCCAATAGGTAAGTCATTTGATTTACATATTTTAACACGAAAACACCCAAAGAAGTTTATCAATTTCCAAACTTGTTTAGAAACCCGAACCCTGGAGTTTGGTTATTTTCATATCATTGTTTACAAACTACTCATTTAAACCGCTTGACATCGTTTGTCCACTTTAAGTATTTTATAATCTAATTTGAGTTTCACTTGCACTTTCCACTGATTCCCTGTGGATTCGACACCTTACTTGACCTAGCTAGTAAAGGTATTTTTTTAAGTGTTTTTGATTGACCTTTCGACATCGATCAATCATTCAACATCTTTCACTTTAGTTTTCCCTCTCTTGAAAACGTATATCCAAAAATTAACTCTATGAAGCTGTTATACATCCCATTCGCTTAGAAGTACTAATGTTTAGGAATATGATTTAGAGTTCCAATCTTTATTAATCAACACCGAACGATCTTATTCTTCAATCCTATGACAAGACTCGTATTGCATTCTTCAACAAAATTAACCCGTTCAATAATTGTCCCCTTCAACAGATGAAATCCGCCAAATACTCGTAGCAAACATAGTAAGGATCAAAGTCCTTCAGAAAGAAGTAAATGGATAGACACTGGTATCCCACATAGTCAGATTTCAATCTCAAACAAATCAATTAAAAATTGAAGAAAAATTGCAGTCTTGAACCATATAAAATGTTCCTTTGCAATCATGAATTACCACCAGAATTGCAGTAATTCTCATGAAATCCTTGCAATCATAGGAAGATACCATTTAAATAAACACCTTGAAATTTTTATCTCCACTTTTCTTGACAAATTCGGCAAGACCTTAAACAAATCTTCAAAAACCACTAATAAACTCCCCTTCATATTACTCGTGGTCTCCACCTTAGCTAGTAGATACATGTAAAAATTCGGCTAAAAAAATATGTCGCCAAATTTTTCAATAGGAATGCCCTAGTTATTAGAAATATCCCAGAAAAATTTCGATTTAGAAAATTTTCCCAATTTGTTTTTTACATTAACAATAACGAATGAGCTCTCATTCGTTAGCCACATAAATTAACATGATCACATTCGTGAATCAGTATCTAATTCATTAACACTGTATCCTCATACGTTAACCTTGTGTCTTCATTCATTACAATTTAACGAATAAGCCGCATTCGATATAAATTACCTTGACCATTCGTTAGAACAGTTACACGAATAATGCCTCATATGTTATACACAGCCCACATTCATTATACACGTTTACAAATGACCACATTTGTTTATCCACTAAGAAATAAAACCACATTCGTTGATCCAATAACGAATGGATCCATATCCGTTTGATCCAATAATATTAACACATTCTTTAATCTCATTAACAAATAGCCTTCATATATTTACGAATGGCCTAATTCGTTAAAAACCCGTAGCAAATGGGTATAGTGATTTAGCGAATGTTGGGTTGTGAAAAAGGAAATAGGAAGATTGGAAACTTCTCAACCTCTCAGAAAACTGCTAAGTATGTAAACCTAGTAAGCTCAAGCTTCCCAGCAAGCTTTTACTTGTCCTAGCATGATATTTTGCTTTCCCAGTAAGATTATCTTCTAAAATTCCTCTTAAGTGTTAAAGCGAGCAAGGTTCACTTTGTCTAGCAAGGTAGTTCCTCAAGTCAAGCAAGGTTTGCTTTCTTAGCAAACCCTTGGCAAAAACCAAATCTAGCATGGTTTATTCTTAATAAGCATTGTTCCCAGCAAGCTTGAGGGAAGTTTATCAAGAAACAACTTAAAGACATCTACCGAGCACGGTTTCAACTCCTAGCAAAGCTAGAGTGTTACCAGCACACTTTGGTTTGCTTAATAAGTTAATATTAACAAAGGTTGTAGGGATTCCCAAAGAACAAGTTTGCTAGTGGGGCTCTATCAAGCAAAGTTTGATATGGTCAAGAGGATTGAAGTCTGCTAGGTGAATATTTTCTTTGGAAAATATTCTAAGTAAAGTCTTCCTGAAGAACTGTTTCCCAGCACACTTCATGGTTACTAGGTCTGCTCGACAAAGATACATGCTGCAAAGCTTGCCCGAATACCTGTTTTACACTTAACATTTATTGTAATAACTTTAATTATGTACGAATGATTAGGTTTTCCAAAAGTGGAATGTCAGGTGTCAGGGCAGGCCTATGAAAGGTATATTTTAGGGCACGCATATGACACACCTAGACCTTACACCCGACTTTGATTTTGATGGCTGACATATTCATGTAGGGAAATCTGCCTAAAATCCAAACATTCGATTTTGAGACCCTAATTGATTTCGGATTGTGTCTGACATTATTCTAATGGAAATCTTTTGAGTTATAGTGTGTGTTTGTTATCTTTGTGTCTAGTAAGCAACATTTAGTGTTTTTTTTGTTTCTGCCATTAATTCTCTATTGTTAAGTTTTTCTTTATTGTTCAAAAAATCTGATAAAATACTAAAAATATGTCTGGATATGATGAGCAAGAGGTGTCTACTAAAAAAATTCCAGGTTGTACGGACAGGAGAACTATATCAAATGGAAAGTGCTATTCGAAGCAGCCATCTGTTACATCGATGTGGAGATGTGGAATTCGATCAAGAATGGACCCTTTGTGGCAGATGTAGCAAACAACAATCCGGTTGTTGAAGCTAGAATGAAAAATGTTGATGACAGAGCCTTAGCCATGCTGAAGTTGGGATTATCTTCGGAAATTCTAACAAAAGTTGCTCACCATGAAACAGCTAAAGCCATGTATGATGCTTTGTTGGAAATGTTTGAAGGCAACAAAGAACTAAAGGACATCAAGAAAGAAAGGTTGAAGCAAAAAACTTGACCGATTCAAGTATAAAGATGGTGAAAATCTGAAGTCTGTCTTGGAAAGATTCCTGACTATTGTCAATGAAATCAGGATAACTAATTATGTTGTCACAGAATCTGATTTGAATACAAAATTGCTTTCATCTTTGTCAAAAAAATGGTAAACTGGCAGCAAGTTCATAAGACAAAAACCAAACATTTTTAAGTTAGATGATCTGATTTGCTTCCTACAAGTAGCAGAGATTGAAATGATTGGAAATGAAATGATCAAGGAAGGCAGGCCTTATTTCAAGTGACCAATGCGCTCATTGAACCCATGGAAAACTTGTCCACAAAGAATCAACAACAAATTCCCATTAATGAAGAATCTAGTAAACATAGTGATGACACACCAAGTGGTTTTGTTGCTGGCAATATGAACAATCAAATTGGACAATCCAGATTCAATGTCCAATTAATTGATGAGCAAGACACATCTTCAATGGCCAGTAGGCATATTCCATATGGTAGTGGAAATGCCAACCAAGGAAGTTAATATCTGGCATTGTTCTCAATTTTTACAGAATCTTACAATGCTTTTGTTGCTAAGAATTTGATCCACACCAGTGTTGTTCAAGTGGACCTTTAGAAGATAGATCCTGATGACTTGGAACCCATGGACTTAAAATGGCAAGCTTCTATGCTAGCCTTAAGGAGCAAGAGATTTTTTAATAGGACAACAAGGTCCTTTGTTTTAGGTCCAAATCAAAAGAAATATGCTACAACTGTCAACAACCTAGACATTTTGCAAGAGAGTGCAATCACCCAAAAAACTTCCAGAACAATCAATTTCCTCAACCAAGAAATCAGTATCAGTATCGAAACCATAATCTTGGTCAGCAAAGAAACTTCAACAACAACAACAATTACAATAACCAAAAAACACATAATCACCATCAAGTTGTTCCTCAAAACCAGAATGATCAAAGAAACAAAAATCAGAATCCTACACAAGCTCCTACGAACAACAACAAAAATAATGTCAACAATCCACCAAGGAACTAAGGCAATGTGGCAGTGACTGCTCAACAGCAAGAAGGAGACTTTGATTGGAGTGATCATGCAAATGAAATTGAAAAGGCAAATGTTGCATTTATGGAAAAAATTGAAAACGAAGATGAATCACCCACATCTCAAGTACATTCAAACTCAAAACTTGAATTACTTGAAATGATTGAATCACTAAGAATGACAGTTGGTAAGAATTCAAAGTTCATGTTTTAAAAAGAAAAGTATGATTAATGTGTATGAGGCCTGTGACATGACCTATGAAGAAAGAATCAAAAGTCTTGAGCAAGAGTGCATGGAAAGTTATAGAAAATAGTATAAGTATGTGACTACGATTGATGGGTTGAAGAAGATGGTTATTGAAGAGAATGTGAAGAATACCATACTTCAGGTTGAAAATGACTTCTTGAAAAATCTAGTTTCAACTGGAAACATATGTGGAGAGCTTAACAAAATAAAAGGATAAGATAAATACAAGGTAGTTCCTCCACCTTTCAATGACAACTATTCATTGAAGGTTGACTAAGAAAAGAGAAATGCATATCTTAATCAATTCAATGATATACTCAAAGATAAGGAAGAATTCCTTGAAAATTACAAGATGGTGGAAGTTGAAGAAAAAGGAGAGTTTGAAATAAAGGAGGAAGTCAAAGAAGAGAAGAATGTTGGTATTCAAGTCTCAGAGGATGACTTTGTTGAAGATTTCTTGAACAGAGATGACTTGAGTGACTCAAGTGATCAATGCTCAGTTGAAAGTGTTTCAAAAGATGAAAGAAGTGGCAAGTCAAGTCCACCAAGCAAGATCCCTATGTTTCCCATGATCACACCCAAAATGAGAAAACGTCATGAACATATGAGAAGGGAACATGTGTCATCTGAAATATGCAGGATCAAAGGGATCAAAGGTTAATAACAATGTTGTTAAGCCACCAAGTAAAGAAATATTGAAGAAGAAAAATGGTAATGACAAGAAGAAGACTAAAGAAATTGTTACAAATGAAAAGTTTATTCTAGTTTACCCTGTGTTTTCAAGCCAATAATTGTTTGATGTATGTGAAGTTGAAACAATGGAAGAGTATCAAAGAAGACAAGCAAGATTCAGAAGAAGTATTGAGGGTGAGCCAATCAATTTGGAAAGAATAATTTTTTTGAAGAGCAAAGTTGAAAGACAACACATCAAAATTGAAGAATTTGTGCCATTCTCAATTGACTTTTATGGTCTCAAAACTTAGAAAACAATTGGTATTGATCCCCCAAGACCAAGTGACAGATTCAAGAAGGGAAAGTCAAGTGACATCTTCAAGGGCAAAGTTTGGTGCAAACATTGTGATGAGTATGGTCATCACATCGATTCTTGCCACGAAAGGTTTACCTTCAAACCAATTCATGTACCAAATGAAAAAAGTTTGGACAAGAATTTGGTTTCTACAAAATGAAGTATGACGAGTACTTGGGAAAAGGCAAGAAACTGACTAGTGATGTTGAAAGCAGTGTTAAAAACAAGAGTGAGAAGAAGACTAAAATTTTTGATAAGAAAGTAAAGAAGAGTGTGGTTCAATAAGAGACAAAGAATATCTCAAAGAATACTCAATCTATCAGAATCGTTCCTCAGAAAGATTCAATATCAGTAAAGTCAGAAGAGAATGATAGGTCACCAAGAAGTGAAAAGAAGGTGAAAAGAGATGTGTCCGCAAAAAGGAAGCCAAGAGAACTTAATTGTGAGAAAAAATTCTTATTGAAACATGGGTTTGAACCACAAGGTTTCCTTTGGAAGCCTAGAAATGAAACACAAGTGGAAAGAGAACCAAAGAAATCAAGTGACACTGTTGTCATTACTGTGAAGAGAAGTTATGTGATTGAGGAATGCAAGAGTATCATTCCTTATGTGGCAAACACAAATGATCAAGGATATGATGTGAAGTTGTCTATGAGGACCCTAAACCTATTCCCAATCCCTATGCAACAACTGTCATTGTTACTGATGATTTACAAGGTGATGATGCTTACATTTCATCATCTAACTAATCAATTCTCTTTGATTTATGCAGAAACAGTCCACACCTATAAATGTTATATGGTACATGGACAGTGGACGTTCCATGCATATGACATCTGTGAAGAGGTCTCTAGTTAACTATGAAGAAAAATTTGAAGGCTCTGTTGCATTTGGGAGCGATGAAAATGAAGGGAAGATAGAGGGTAAAGGTGTTCTGATTAATGTAAAGGTGTCATTTGATAATGTCTTTTATGTGGAAGGATTACAATATAACCTTTTGAGCATCTCTCAAATGTGTGATAAGGGTTATAAGGTTGGATTTGATGATTCTCATTGTTTCATCTTCAAACATGAATTTGTAATTCCTCCAGATATGATTATGATGATAGCTCTTAGAAATGGTAACTTGTGTAAACTGAAGATGAATACAATTTCTAGGGGTGGAACTTGTTTTGTTTCAAAAGCCACTTAAAATGAGACCAAATTTTCGCACATAAAGCTTTGTCCTGTTAATCTATAGAACATGAACAAACTTGTTAAGAGTGACATGTCATTGGTTTACCTACAAGAGAGTTCATTCATGTCAAAAGGGTAGGTAGCATAAGTCCTCACACAAAGCAAAACCTGTTAATTCAATTTACAACATACTGGAATTGCTTCATATGGATCTTTTTGGTCCTGCAAGTGTTCCTAGTATAGGGAAGAAAATGTATTTCTTGGTGATAATTGATGAGTTTTCAAGATTCACATGGGTTTATTTTCTAAATACCAAAGATGAGGCTGCTGAAATTATCAAAAATTATGCGACAAAGATTGAGAATCTATTGGATGTAATGGTGAAGGTTATGAGAAGTGACAATGGAGCTGAGTTAAAAAATGGGGTAATGGATAAGTTTTGCAATTCAAAAGGAATACTACAACAATTCAGTACCCATAGAACTCCTAATAAAATGGTGTTGCTGAAAGAAGAAACAGAACACTCATTGAAGCTAGAAGAACCATGTTAGCAGATGCTTATTTTCCTGTTACTTTTTGGGCAGAAGCAATCAACACAGCCTGCTATGTTCAGAACAGGGTACTTCTCAACAAAAGAAAAAACAAAACTCCTTATGAAATCTTGTTCAAAAGCAAGCCCAACATCAAATTTCTTAAACCTTTTGGTTGCAATTTTTCACTTTTGAATACCAAGGACTATCTTAACAAGTTTCAATCAAAATCCTTGGATTGTTTCTTTGTTGGATATTCAACACACTCAAAAGCATATAGATTCTATGTTAAAGATCATTGAGTGTGATTAAGTCCACTGATGTGATATTCAATGAAAAACAATATTATACTGTGGATGGAGCATCTTGGCTATTTGACCATGAAAAATTAATCAAGTTTTTCAAGATTTATCCTGAAGACTTTGAAGAAACTTTGTACACGACAAGTGTTTATGTTGAAAATTCTGAAAAGAAAATGGATTTGGACAAACTGTGGTCCAAGGTTGCTAGTAAAAGGACTGAATGTAGATTTTAAGGATACCTCAAATGCTGAAGGTGAACAAGTTCAAGATCAAGATCAAGAACATGTTATTCAAGACAGTCAAGAAGTTCAAGATAATCATGCATTGAATGAGGAAGATCCTAGCAACCAACAAGAACAGAGTCAAAAACAAGCAAACTGAGATGCAAGATTTGAAACTTTGTTTCAAAACATGAACATTGGAAATAATATTGCAGCTTCTTCACAACGGTTTACTGTAGAAGCTCTTGAATTCCATGATGCAGCTACATATTTGATCACTAATGAACCTGATCGCAATGATAAAAATCTTGATTCAAATGTTCTACTGATCATATTGTGCAAACTTATTATATTAAAAGAAATCATCCACCTGAAAACATCATTCGGGAAATTAATGAAAGTGTCACCAGAAGTGCATCTGAATCTGCAAACATCTATTTGTACTCCTGCTTTCTATCCCAAGTCGAACCCAAGAACATTGTTCATGCTTTAAAATACAATATTTGGGTAGAAGCAATGCAAGAGGAGTTGGCTCAATTCAGGGATCAGCAAGTGTGGGAACTTGTAGATAAGCTAAGAGGGAAGTATGTTATTGGTACCAAGTGGGTTTTCAGGAACAAGATGGATGAGAGGCGGATCATTATAAAGAACAACGCCAGACTAGTTGCACTAGGCTGCCTACACGAAGAAGGAATTGACTTTGAAGAAGTTTTTGAACCAGTGACAAAGCTAGAATCTATCAAATTTTTTCTGGCCTATGCTTCTTCATAGAATATTAAAGTGTTTCAATTGGATTTTAAATCTGCCTTTCTTAGTGGAATGATTGAATAGGAGGTGTATGTGGCTCAACTTCCAGGCTATGAGGACCCTGATTTTCCTAATAGATTCTATAAATTGAACAAAGCTCTATTTGGTTTACATCAAGCTCCAAGGGCTTGGTATGATAAGTTATCAAATCACTTGCTTGTTAATGGCTTTCAAATGGGAGCTATTGATAAGACCCTTTTCTGTAAAAGGAGAGGAAAAGATTTACTCCTTCTACCAGTTTATGTAGATGACATCATCTTTGGTTCTATCAATGAACAAATGTGCATTGAATTTGAAGAGGTTATGAAATCAAAATATTTCATGAGCTCCATGGGTGAAATGAATTTCTTTCTGGGTCTGCAAGTTCCGCAAAAGAAGGATGGCATATTCATTTTTCAGTCAAAGTATGTGCAGGACATTCTGAACAAGTTCAAGTGTAAAGATCTCAAGAGTTCTTCAACTTTAATGGACACACATGAAAAGATGATTGCAAATGAAAAGGGGGGAGCCTGTTGATGAACAGGAGTTTAGGGCAAAAATTGGCTCACTGATGTATCTGACTGCTTCTAGACAAGATATTATGTTTGTTTTATGTTTATGTGCAAGATTCCGGTCAAGTCCTAAGATGTCTTATATGACTGTTGTTAAGAGGATCTTTAGATACTTGAAAGGAAAACCTGATCTAGGGATATTGTATCCAAAGAACCATTCCTTTGATCTAATTGCTTATACTGGCAGTGATTATGATGGCGGTAATATGAGTAGAAAATCTACATCTAGTGGATGTCAATTTCTGGCAGACAGGCTAGTGTATTGGAAGTGCAAAAAAGAAAACTACAGTGTCTATCTCAAAGGCTAATGCTTAGTACATTGCTGCATCTGCCTACTGTGCACAAGTTCTTTGGATTTAGAACCAATTGCAGGATTATGGTTTGAATTTCTTGAACACCCCTATTTTTCACTGACAATACTGTTGCATCGTTTATTTTTAGAAATCCAGTCCAACACTCTAAGACCAAGCACATTGAAATCAGACATCATTTCATTAAAGATTGTAATGAGAAATGCTTGATTGAAATTAAAAGAATTGACACTAGTGACAATTTGGCTAACCTATTCACTAAGCCACTAGATAAGACCAAATTCAACTTTCTCATTAAAGCTTTAGGTATGATCAACTCTGATGAAGTCTGATTAATGATGTGTGCTCTCTGTGCTAACTAATTATCTTCAATGTTTTTGAGAGTGAAAGTAGTGATTGTTTGCATGTTTAACTGATATGTGCTTTAAATGATTATATGTGTGACTTATGTGTGTATGATGCTTAAGTTGCTTAAAATTAGTGAGTGTGTGTGATATCAGGATGAGTTTGTTTGATTTTGATTGGAAATGATAAATTTATGTGATTATCTGATATTCTGAATTGCTTGGATAATTTGAACTGATGATGTTTAAAGATAGGATAACCTTTGCATAATCTGTCTTGTATGTACATTATGTGGAGGCCGCTATTTTTAAATGTGTCATTAATGTTCTGATTACTCCTGAATGTGTTACTATTGCTAGTGCAAAACAAAGTTTTTGTGTTAAACTTGGGTGCTCAAATGAATATTATGCAAAAACTTTTTCCAAGAAAAGTGTTTTTGACAAAGTGAGCAAGTTGTATGGAGTAGAGACATGATAAGATTATTCAGTTCAAGCTTTGTAGAAGCTTAAAAGGATTTTAAATGAAAATTGATCCAACCTTCTGGGAAATGATAGTACATTGGTTATTTATGCTTATAATGTGGATTTAATAGGCTTAAAAGACAATTAATACAGTCATTAGTATGTATGGTCGTTTTCCATGATGTGTAAAATCTGAGATGATATAAACATAATGAAAATGCTAATCTTAATGTGGAGATACATTGTTGTCTATACATGTTTCAAGATACATCTCTCCGGATGATAGACAGAAAAGTGACTACCCATTCATACACAAGCCTATTGGTATTTGGTCACCAAAATGATTCATTATATATATATATATATATGAAAAAGAACAAATGTGGAAAAATTTTTATATATAATTAGTCAACTTTTGATTGTTTCACAAAGTTTTGAGAAAAATGCAAACATGAGGGTTAATACTAGAACTACAGGGGTGGAGGCAATAGAATAAGTCCTTTAAACATTCCAAATGAAAGGCCTGTAATTCCGACTTGTGTGGCATGTAATGTCGGTACCGATTGATCACTCAATCCATCTATGTCGTAACCCACACAAATAGTGTTGACAAGAAGGTTAACGACGCGGCTAGATTGGAGAAGAATAATAGTGTATTAAAGGTGGAATCAATGACACACTAATTATTTCTTGAAGGACCAATAAAGACACACACACGCAAATACTCAAAGTATTTCATAAATAGTAAGTCGATTACAAAAAGGAAATCATTAGGGTTATAAGAAAGGAATTATATGATTCTAGGCAAAATATACGTAAAAATATATCAGACGTCAAATCGTTGTCAATCAATTCAGGTGTCTGTCAATCGTCCGTCCTTCTCTTTTTCTTTACGCTTGCCCTGGATCATTCTATTGATAGGCCGGCCTGCCACCTGACAACTATCATTCCTTCTAGAAACCCTAATCATTAATTCATATGCAGATAACATATTACAAAATATAGTAAGTGTAAAACAGGTCTTCGGGTAGGCTTTGTGACTTTAATCATCTCCGAGTAGACTTGGTAACCTTGAAGTGTGCTTAGGAACATTTCTCTGGGTAGACTTAACTTGGAGTATTTTCCTTAGAAAATACTCACCAAGCAGACTTCAAAATTCCTTATCATAGCAAACCTTGCATGGTATGATCTTACGAGCAAACTATTCTTCATGAATCCCTTCAACTCTTTGTTAAAGAATAACTTATTAAGCAAACCAAAGTGTGCTGGTAACACTGTTTGACTTGTGCTGGTAGCACTGTAGCTTGCTTGAGTTGAACCTTGCTAGGAAAAGTTCTTTGAATGTTTCTTGAATAACTTCCTCAAAGTATGCTCGGACTACTGTTTATTCATCAAACCTTGCTAGATCTTTCAAAATACTGGCTTTAGTATATTGGTTTAGTCAAGAGTTTTCTAGTAAGCAAACTATGCTTGACCTGATGAACACCTTGCAAGACGAAGTGAACCCTTCTTGGATTATCATTTAGGAAGACTTCAAGAAGATAAATCTACCCGGTAGGCAAAATACCTTGCTAGGCTTAAGTAAAAGCCTGCTCTGAAGTTCAAGTGTGCCCAATGTCTATACTTAGCCCTTTCCAAGGAGGTTGAGAAGATTCCAATCTTCCTTTAGTTAATTTTCTCATCCCAACAATATCCCCTTAGATTGGAACACACTCAACTGTACCAAAATACCTCTATGGTGACATACTCTTAGATCGAAATACACATCAAATCAAAATCAAATTACATATCAAAGTGAAAATATTACAAAGTGAGAATTCTGTCAAGTGGACATTACAAAGCAAGGCCTAAACTAAACATTGTCCTCATCTTCTGGAGTTGTGGGCTGCTTATCTTCTTTCATTTCTCATTCCACCTGCCTTTTTTATTAAATATAAACATTTGTTGTTGATGAGGATGATTTTCGGGAATTTTCCAGTTCATTATGTCTTTCAGATCCTCATCATGAAGAAAGGTCAGTTCTTCATCAGTTTTAATTGTAACGATTCCGACGAAACCCGGTATACCCTAACCGGTAGACAATAGTTACGTCATATTTAATGTCGGGTACATGAGTTACCATAGTAATTATACGAGAATACATGTTCACTGTATTGATTGTACGTGAATATATAATTCATCGTATTGAATATGCGATCAATCGATCGATAGTTATTGAAACCCGAACGAATCGAGGGTTCAATTATAGACGATATCTATAATATTTAGTGATTTTACGAAGCATTAATGCTTCGGGATAAGTAAAGTATGGCACAGAAAAAGAATTTCGATTTAATGATACGTCGGTACATTAAACGAAACCTTCAATACCAAACCGAGCAAGAGATGATCGATCAAGCCGAAAAAGATGCACAATTATTAATAACATGATGTTTCAAGTTAATAAATGTCATGGTTTAAGTTTTTAAAGTTTTAAATCGGTTTTATATAAATTTCATTTTTAAGCCGAAAAACGACCGTTTTAGCCTCGTTTTAAGCCGAATTAAACATTTAACCGAAAAACGAACTGAACCAGATTATCCAAAACGTTATCCAGATTATAGAAATCCAAACATGTGGCCTAGAATGGAGAGGTGGGTCCCACCCCACCCCCTAACCAGGCCGATCGGACTCCATGGTCCAACACCATTCCATTTTTCTTTTTTACACCAACACATTCAACAATCCATCAATTCTCTCAACAATTTTATCCAAAAACCGAGAGTTCTAGCAAGAAAAACAAGGTAATGATCGAGATATTCACGTGTTCATCTTCGTTTCTTGAGTTTATTTGCAAGAAAATGAGGTTTCAAAAATGAAAACCGATTCTTGCATGATCAAGTGATGTATACGGGTTATACAAGGGATCTTGGTCCAAGAAAAGAGTTAAACGGACCAAAAACGGATTTTTACGGTTAAATCTTTGTTTTTTAAGGCAATAACCGAAACTATTGTGTAAGAGGCTTGATCGTGAGTGTAACTTGCTTGGTATTGTGGTATGTTGTTTGTAGGCTCTGTTTAGTGGTATTTAAGGCGGAAAGACGAGTTTGTAGCTTGTAGTGGTGGAAAACGAAATGTATATTCGGTTTATGTTCGGTGTATGTGTTTTGGGACAGATTGTTGATGGTTTAGAGTTAGGTCATGAAATTTTACAGGGATGTTCTACACACGAAAATAAGAGTTCTGTGAATATTTGGTAATTTTTGGATAAAGGATGAATATTTGGTGAATTTAATGCTTGGTTTTGGCCAAAAGTGGTGAAAAATAGTTAAATATCATGAAAAATTCTGGAAAATTGCAGATAAGCTTTTTATATCATGTATAAGTCACACACAAAATTTGAGGTCAGTTGGAGAAGTCTAAGTAGGCTTTTCGGTTAAACGAGTTCTAGGGTTTTCTAGCTCGGTTTTGGTGAAAATGGCATGTAAAAATAGATTTTGGTTCTGGAAAAATTACAGGGGACTATGTGGATGGCAGGGGACATCCAGGAGAAATTTGGGATTTTTCTAAGATCGTTTGATATTTACGACATATTTAGTGTTTAAATGGTGTTTAAAGATAGATAAATAAATTTTAAATATAAATATTAATTCTGGAAATAATTTTATAAAATTCCCCACTGTCAAAAAGTGATTTGTGCAAAATTTCAAGATCCGAGATTAAACAGATAATTATTTGTGCTAATTATCAAACTTTTAAAGTTAAAACGCGTAAACCGGTGAAGTTCGCTTAAGCGAGCTGACTGGTGTATAAAAACCCTAAAAATGAACTATTTTCATATAATTGAGTTAAACAAGTAAAAATGAATCATCCGAAAATAATTCGGATGATTTGGGTATTTTTAACCGATTTAACAGTTTCCGGTACGCCAAATACGGAAACGGGTCCCGCGGCCAATCGGGGCGTCTAAACCGAGCTATAATTTCACATCTTTAATTAAATTATCAGTCAACCACTACTTTCGGGTCGTGTGTGACCAAACTCATTTTTGAAACGTAAAAACGGATAACAAAGCTAGGCACGCAAAACAAGAAAAACGACTAATAGTAATTGTGACCATGGAACTCTAAACGATATCACAATCTGAGTCCGGAGAAGTGTTTCTGGGTTAACATTGCCCCCGGAATGGGTACAGTACTGGGTTAACAGTGTCCCCAGATGTACCGGTTAACACGGTTAAAGATTATATAAACAATAATTGTATAATAACGATCGTAGGGATCATATTACAAGATTTGGACGTGTTAGTTGATAATGATTGTTGTTACCTGCTTGCATGTGCTAAGGTGAGTTTCACGAGCCCCTTTTTCTGAATTGTTTTCAAATATTTTCCCGAGGCGGAAAGCATGTTACTATTGAAATGTTTAACTACATACTGAACGCATGGATTTGCGTGGATTTATAAATATTTGATTGTACGGGAATAGTATGGAATGGGTACAGTACTGGGTTAACAGTGGCCCCAGATGTCCCTAGCAGTGTTTCTGGGTTAACTTTGCCCCCGGAATGAGTACAGTACTGGGTTAACCGTGTCCCCAGATGTCCCTAGCAGTGTTTCTGGGTTAACTTTGCCCCCGGAATGAGTACAGTACTGGGTTAACCGTGTCCCCAGATGTCCCTAGAAGTGTTTCAGGGTTAACGTTGCCCCCTGAATGGATACAGTACTGGGTTAACAGTGTCCCTAGATAATATTATATTATGATATTGATTTTATCAAGGTTTACTCAAATTGTGAAACTCACCAACTATTCGTAGTTGACCCGTTTTCTCACATGCTTTTCAGGTACAATTAAGATGAAGTGATTGCTTACGTGCTAAGTGCTTGATGTGTGTAAGATTTGCCTGCAGGATGTTAGGATACATTATAACAAATAGAGATAATGAAATACGAGATATTGTATGATGCGTGTATCACCTAGATGGTAATGAAATACGAGATAATGTAATTTTGAAGTATATTAATGTATTCAGTTTTCTTTATAAACAATGTGGTTGATATCAGAGGTGTCTGTTGCATCCTGTTTACGTTTCCGCTGCGGTTGCGGGGTGTTACATTAATAGTGGCCAAAGTCCTTCCACCTGAGTGTTCTTGAGAATGTAGAAACCATTGTTCTCATTGTAGTCAATTCTTTTAATTCTTCCATTCTGTCGAACGTCGTGGTTTGGCCTAGTCATTCTTCTTCTCATACTAATGCAGGTCATCATTTTGACCAACTGGTATGTGTTCCCTACTCTGCAAATGTAATCCAACTCCGCAAGATTAATGTCACTCAATCTATTTCCTCTTCTTGTATTATCATTCTTGGTTTACTTTCATTTCTTTTTCTTCTCCAACAAGGGTAATCCCATCCTTGCTTCACTTTACAAATACTTTGACTGCGCATTTCGTTGCCTGCCTGCTAGCCTGTTTCTATCATGATAGTCACATGGGTTCATGCTTGCCATATTTTCCAGTTGTTCCCTCTTGTACTCTGCAAAGTCTTCTTTGAAAATAATCTCCTTCAGTTGTTTACATTCCAACACAACTTTCAATGTTTGAGAAACTGAGTCATAGAACAGCTTTATAGGTAGGTCCACATTAGTTGGTGGCCTTTCTTGTCTTTGTTGAGTAATTCTAGTTGCAGAACCCTGTCCTCTTGAAGAACTTTGTGCTCTTGAAGCTGATGGCCTTGTTGCAACAAAAATTTCATGGGTTTAGTGGCCCTGTCTAATCCAAATTTCTTCTCATATACGGAGATCACCATCTCCGCTAGCATATTCAATAGAGTTACAATATTTTCACCTCCATCTCTGAATAATCTGCCAATCATATCCATCATATTTTCATCCCCAAGCTGACCGGCTGGTACAAACTTTACTCCAACAGGTCCAACTATGAAGCTTCTTGGGTTTCTTTTCTTTTCCAACAACTTCTCCAATTCATCCTTTTCTTCACAAAACAACTCTTTTAGATGGGCCTTTCCCAACATATCAAAAACATTTTCTTTCATACCCTTGTTTTTCATTACTTCCTTCAGGGTCTTGATCATCTCCTCATCTTCCCATGGATCTCTGTGTTCGACAGGTTCCGGTTTGACTTATAGAGGGATATATGGTTTTGTTGCTTCAGCTCTTTCAAGATTGTCCTTCTCCATCTCCAATAACAATAGAGCCAACTTTTCTAATCTACTCATACCCTCAAGTTCACTGAGTCTCCCCCTTGCTTCCATCAATCTATTCAACAACTCCAATTGCTCATTCTCCCATTTTCTCTTCTTTTATATCTTACTCTTCTCAGGCAAAGATACAAGTCTTGATTTCTTTGTGGAAGTCTCTGGTTGATCTTTCATTGATAATCTTCTAAAGTGAGATTCAACCTTTTCCTTTGTAAGACTGTCAACCAGCTCTGGAGCCATTCCTCTGTTAATCAAATATTTACATTTTCCACCAAAATCTTTTTGACAATTCATCTATCTTTTCAGTGTGTTTAGCCTCTCTTTCCAATCTCTCCTTCTCCTCTTTCTCTATAGTTTTTCTGGTCATATTATAATGTCTTTCTAAATCATGAAAACTCAATCTGCTCAAATTCTTCTCATTCATTCCATATCTTCTCAAATATTCTCTATACTTCATTAAATCTTTATTTTTCTTTTCAATCCTCTTTCTTATTTTATAATTTTCTTAATCAACCAGCTTTTGCAACTCCTCATCAGATAAAGGAGCCAAATTTTCAAATTTGTACTCATGTCTTATCAGATTCATAATCAGAGGATTATTCCTTCTTGCTTCATCAAGACTCTGTTGTATGTTCTCCTTCTGTACATCAATCAGTTCAGTTTGACGTGAGACAACAGATTTAACATTTTCAGCTTCAGCTTTATCAGCTTGTTCATCATCATCATCATTGTTATCATCATCATTACTATCATCATCATTCACATCTTTAGCATCGTCATTATCATCATCTTCATCACTTTCATAAACTTCAGTATCATCATAATTTTCAGTTGATTCATCAAGTGCTTCTATTCTTGGCTCATAAATTTCAGGTTCAGCATCAAGAATAACAACCTGAATAGGAACAGCCCTCACTGGGCTTGTGTTTTCCTTGGGGCTTTCAACAATATATTCAGCATCATCATCCTTCTTATCCCTTTTCTTCACTACCTCATCATCATTTTCATCATATTCATCATTTCTGAACCACTTCCTTCTATATTTCTTTCCAAATTTGCATCATCCTCACGGCTCCATTCAGATGGATTCTTCTCAATATCTTACATAATTCATTCAACCCATTTATTGGAGAATATAGTTTCAAGAGATTCTCCAACCTTGTCGGGTACCATCTGCTTGATAGGTTCATCATGTGTAGTTTCAACAGTGGTTGGTTTTTTTGGTTCAACAAATTTACTAATCACCATAGCAAAGGTGTTGTCAACCTCCTCAACTTGTTTCATCTTTATTAAGACCTCAATTACTTCCTGGTCAACATCATCATCATTCTGATCTATAGTCTTGGCAATGATTGCTTGTTCAATCAAAGGATTCTTGGTCAGCCAGCTCTTCCGCAGTCATAGTTTGGGCAATAAATTCCCTTTCCATTGTCTCTCTCACTATATTGGCATGCCTCTTGGCAGCTTATACATTTTTATCCTCATCATTTACATCCTGTGTATCAACAGGCTTATCATCATATTCAGATTCAACTATAGCTTTCCCTTTTTCCTTTCTAATTCTCTCTTCTACAGATTGTGTGGGAAAATTGTTAATATCATCCTCCAATCTCTTTAACTCTTCTTCATCAGCCATAATTTCCATCTCCTTTCTTATCAAATCCTCATCAAAATCTCCATACAGGGTATCCAAGTCATCATTATCTTGTGCAGCCTTCTTGGAACTTTCTTCAATTGTTACGTGATCATTAAGAACCAGTTCCTCATCTACTGCACCTTCATGCATCACTTCATCAGTGGCAACCACATCATCTGCAATGGCTTCTGTTGTTAAAAATTTTCAGTTGAGTGATCAATTATAACAACATCATGTTCATTCAATATATCCCTTTCTCCTTCCTCAGTCACCACATTCTTCTTTGATAATATATCCTAAGCATCATAGTTTTGCTCACCTCCATCTGGGTCATCTCCCTCATACCTTTCATCATCAAATCCTCTTTCAATACTTTCATCAATATCACTGTCATCATACATATTTTGAATATTATTTATGTTGAGTATTATATTTTAGACCGACGCATCGAATCGTTACTCGTTAATAATAAGAAATTAAATAAAGACTACAAGATATTATAACGAGTAATTGAAGCATCTGACAGGTGAAATATTAGATTATATTTTATTACTTTGGTCTTATCCATGTGGCAGTGGAGTGAAGACCAAGGCACAAGACTAGCATAAATAGATGATATAGGTCATTTGTTTAGGTCATGTGTGCATTGAGAGATTTTTTATTGTGTTGAAATTTTCCCCCGAGGAAGAGCTCTCCTCGGGTGGCTGTTTCTTTATGATTATGTATGTATAAATGTATGTATGAGGGCTCTTCATGAGAATCATTCGGTTAAAGAAAATCATACTTCTACATCTATCTTTTGTGTTTTGATTACAATTGTTCATCCTATTATTGATTGTTAATAAAATCGAACTCTCCACATCCGTCCATTATTATCTTTCAAGAGTGAATACGTGTTGTGATTCGATCCATGAACCGAGCTCGTTTATCACCGATTATTCACGCTTCCGCACCGGGTCTCGGTTCTGTCAATTGGTATCAGAGCGGGTTATCGAATTGTTCAGACTAACCGCTGAACTAGATTTAATTCGCTCTTGAATCCGCCATGGACGTTAAACTTGAAGTTTGTTGAAGTTTTTGTGGGTTTTTGCATTGATTTGGATGAACTTTGATGATTGAAGGATTATAGATGTGGATTGATGTTTGGGTCGATGATTTGTTTGGAGATTCAACATCAATTTCCTGTTTATATATTCATTTCATCCAGATCTATTGATTTTGTTTCCTTTTTGGTTGAACTCGTCTATATTTGATGTTCTAGATTGAATTATTTGATGAAATGGATGAATGATTGGTTATGGAATGTTGATTTCGTGATAGTTTGATGAGATTTCAATGATTAATTTCATGTTTGAAGTCTTTAATTTCGGATTTGAAAGTTAGGGTTCTTATGTTCAAAGTTTGGGGGAAATCAAAATCGATGTTACTTAGGGAATATTGTTGACTGATTCTGATTCGTATGGTGATTATGGTGTATTTGGAGATAGTTTGGAAGATTAATTTCTAGATTTGGAGATTTGTTTTAGCCCTACATGAGCAGATGTTGATAAAAGTGTTCGAGCTGGCAGTTTATTGCTGACAAACGTTGTTACCATGCTGAAATTTGCTGATTAAAATGGGTTGTTATGATCTGATTATGTTGTTTTTTTTGTTGATATTGCTGATTTTTCTGCTGAGTTTTGCTGCTGTTTCTGCTGTCAAAACGTGATGAAACGCACTGTTTAAGTGCTGAAACGCACTGTTTTAGTCCTGAAACGCACTCTTTAAGTGCTGAAAATTGCTGAAACGTGTTTAAACGAGCTGAAATACACTGTTTTGTTACTGAAATGTGCTGAAAGTTGATGTAACAAACTGAAAGGTGCTGAACTGCTGTTAAACGAGCTGAATTAGCTGAAAAAACTGCTAAAATGAATTGAAATCTGATTAAACATGCTGATTTTGCTGCTGAAACAGGCCAAAAACGCGCTAAAACTGCTGATTAATTGCTGAAAACGCGCTGATTTGAGCTTAAACGTGCTGTTTAACGTGTTGAACAGCTGTTAAACGAGCTGAAACGCACTGAAATTGCTTATTAGTTGCTGAAATGTGCTGATTTGTTGCTGTATTTGCTCATATACGAGCTGGACGTGCTGTTTTTGCTGCTGAAAAGGGCCAAAAATGCACTGAAATTTGCTGATTTATTGTTGTTAAAATGTGTTATTAACAGGCTGATTATTTGCAAGGGTATTTCAGCGTTTTTATAGCTGGTACGTGTTCTAAAACCGAAGATACGAGGACTATATGCTCCAAATGTTAAGTGATTTAAGCCCAAGCACAAAAAGATAAGTTCTTAAGGCTTCGAGCACATAACTTTGACCACAAGCACTAAATTTTTGTTTCGAGTACATAAGTATTTGTCGAGCATGTGATGTTTTAAGTCTCGAGCACATCGTGTTTTACTGAGCATATCAATATTCATCTCGAGCACATATTATCTCAATCACATCTTGTGTGCACAAGCATATCAAGAGTTTTGATGGAAAAAACTTTTTGCTAACTAGCATGCTTTGTGCTAGTAAAGAAAACCTTCATGAAATCACTGCATCTTTTTACTCTCAAGCACATTGTGTGCTAGTGAATAGAGTTTGTGTTTGTGAAATATTTCATGTTTTTGGAAGAAATTTTTTGGATATTGATGCTGTAGGTTCCCGGACGGATCGTACACGGGATGTCGCTATCTGCGCAGGTGCGGAATCCCTGCGTAGTTAGATACGAGTGCAGAATATGTATAAACCAAACACACGAGCAATGAACGAACACGTTATATAGATAACCGAACACGTGACCCGAGGTCACTATTACAGACACTGACACGTAACACGTTCACTGAACAACTGAAACGAAAACCTAAAAAAAACCAACTCCTCAAACTGTTCCGCTGAACAGTTTATATACACGACAACTTCGCTATAGGCTAAGTTGTCAATAACTTCGCTGGTTCAACAAGTTCGCCTGAGCGAACTTGTTGACAACTTCGCACGTACAAAAACATAAACATAATCATAAACATAATTACATTACAGACTCGATTACAAATGCTAGACTATGAACTACTGACACACATGTACCAACAGACTCCCCCTTGGCAGTAGCTTCATATCTTGATCTTCAAATCTTGAGTCTTGTAATCTTGCATCTCTATGCGTGCGCTCCCTCTCTAACACACACCGACACCACCCGTTGATATTTCCTAGCTTGATCCTTCCAAGCAGGAATGTAGAAGATCTTCTTCTCGTTGAGCACTTTCAGATCAGCCTGTGATAGATTAACAAGATGCATCGGGTCGTAAACCCTAAGCACTTCTTGTTCATCCTCATCTTCCATAACCGCCTCCGCTGTCTCACAATCCACGAACCACCATTTTAGGTCTTTCAGCACGTCCTTGGGCATGAGCTTCATCGGTACTTCTTTAAGGCACCGGATCGGTTTATATTTCATAACCATCCAAGGTTTTCCATCAACTCTCAGACCTCTATCCTTGTCTTCGACAAGTTTCCCCTTTTGTGGTTTCAGTAGCTCAAACTTTTTCTCTTTAACGCACTCCTTCCACACGATCTTCCCGATGATTCTAGCCATGTTGTCTTCACTTCTGTTTATCAATCCCAATCTGGCTAAATCTTTTACCTCACATTCTGGCAGTGTGTTTAGAGATCTCAACGTTCTTCTGAAGTACTGAATGCCATCGTATCTCTTGATCACGAAGAGCCGCAGCTGCTCGTCATATAACCAGCAGATAATACCTTTCTTAGCTTCTGCGTATCCCTTAATATTGTAACTTTTTCTGAACATCTTAGGGACCGCCGGCTTCTTCGTCTTTATGAACCAGTGAGCACAACTCTCCTTCCAATTCGGTTGTTCCTCCCATTCAGTATCTTCCACCACGCTCTCATCACCCAACTCTGGTCTCTCAACCTCCGGAATCTCGTGTTCCACGGAGTCATCTACAATCTCACCCTCCTCTATCACGTTTTCAACAGTAATCTGCTCTCCGATCCTCTCGATCTCATCAACAGGCAGCACATCATCTTCATTCATAAACTCATCATCCTCCTCATCCAACTCTTTCAACGCATCTATAACATCTTCAACATCAGCATCATCATCAACATCTGCAACGTCGTCACCGGCTGCGCTTGTAGACTCCCCCTCAGCTGTGGAAGCCCCAAGAGCCTGAGAGGTTCTTGGCAGCTCACCACCTGCACCTTCCGGTGCATTGGGATCATCGTCATGATCTTCTCTCCGTTTCGTCCTCAACTCATCTCCCCTATAAGTCTTCTCCCCCTGAGATGCCAAGAATGCCTTGAAGGCATCTATTACTTTTCCGTGTTCAACCAGGAGGGCTGCTTGTAGTCGATTGGATTCCACTAGGCTGTGAATGGTCTTTGTCTGTTCAGCAACAATCCGCTCTAGCGATGCAATCCTTTCGTTGTCAGAAGTAGGCGTCGGAGTTGGCGGGACATCAGCAGCAGAAGTGACCGCAGGTGGTACACTTGGTAACCCTGCAGTAGTAGTGACGGTCGACTCCACAAATCGTGCAACCACCACCGGTGTAGTAAGATATTGGGGTGGTAGAGACACAACTGCTGGGGCCGACGTCTCGACAGCAGTAACCTGTGCTGTAGTAGGAATAAGAGACATACCAGACAAGGCGGGTGGAGCAAAACGTACTAGCCTTGAAGATTCTCCAGCTCCCGAACCCATACCTATCCGTTCTCTTCTTGAACGTCTGAGCACAATCTGAACTGCTTCCTCTTCATCAACTTCTTCATCATCCTCGTCAACAGTTCTCGGCCTCTTTCCCGTAATTCTCTCCCGAGACACCATCAGTCGTCTCGCTTCAGCAAACGTTTCGTCAAGATCGGAGTCAGCTACCGAAGTAACTGCTCTAGTAACATCCATGACCTGAGAAACTGAGACATCCATATCAAACAAACCATGCCCACTAAAAGCAACATCAAGATCTACATCTTCAGTAGTAGGCACAGCAGAAGATGCAGCAGCTGGCACAGCAGCAGAAACCACAGTAGATACAACAGGCGCAGCTGGTACAGCATGGGGTGCTGCCGCCTGATGTGGCTGTGGGTCCCTGAACTCGTCCCCTGCTGCAGGAACATACTCCGGGTTGATGAGATACCCGAATAATGGAGTATGCCTGGGACGCAGCTCAGGCTTGCTACGAGTGCTCGAAGTGCGGCACTGAGCAAAGATACGTTTCGTCACGCATTCGACGTATCTAATAGGGCGTCTCTGCGGTAGCGACGGAGCGACATGATTCAGAATCATTTGTAGGAACCGAGGATACATGATAAATCGCTCGCGCGCCACAGCCCTCCTCTGACGATCGATCTCGTAAAAAATCAGCTGACTAAATGAATATCGTCGGTTGTAAGTCAGCGCAGCCATGGCAGACTGCATCGTCGCGCCCATCCCATCCGTTCCTGCCTTCCTCCCAGACATGCATACAATCAATACATGCATCAGGAAGCGCCACTGATCCCGTAAAAACCCTTTCCTCCTCTGCGAGTCCCCCAGCGGACCCGAATAACCCATCCTCAAATATGCTCCATCACGAAAAGGAGCTACGAACTCCGTTGGGTCATCTCTTGTTTCTTCCCCAAACTGCAGAGCCAACCGTATATCTTCCGAAGAAAACTGTATGTCATGACCATTTACGGTTGCTCGCATCACCGGAGGCTCAGGCCTGCAATCATAGTACACTGTCTGCCAAAAGTCTTCAATGTTAGGCAGTGAAATGGGCAGTGTATTTGTGATCGCATGAAAGACTCTTGATCGCTGGAGAAATGTGATTATCTCCCTGTAGTCTTCTACGCCTCTTGCGTCTGGATCTAAAATGATGTACTGGTTATGGGCCAGAAAGAATTGTCGTTGATCATCACCGTCATCACCACCAGCACCTCCAACAGCGGCCATATCTGCACAAAACAAAACAAGTTAGACAACGTTTAAGCAACTCACAAGTTCGCTTTGTACCACGAGCGAAGTTGTGATTAAACCTGTATAGGCGAATTTATAGGTGAGGCGAAGTTGGGAACAACTTCGCTTCAACTGTAATTTCGTCTAAAAACTGTTAAGTAAATTGGTATAGGCGAAGTTGATGATAACTTCGCCTTATCACAACATCGCCTCAGGCGAACTTGAGTTCAAGGCGAAGTTACGGATAACTTCGCCACAGGCGAAATTAAGCTTCAGGCGAAGTTGCAGATAACTTCGCCTAAACCCTAACTTCGCCTGAATCTGAAACGGCGACTGTTCAGATTCATAAGGTTTAGATCCGATGTTTTCGCAACGATTTGACGATTTAGGAGTGGAGAACAGCATATATTAATGATTTTGAGACGTAAAGGTCGTCCATGAACACGTAATACACGGTTGAAAAACTAGGTTTTGAAGGTTCGACGACCCGAGGTCTCGAACCGGGTAAAACTATAACGAACGAGTAAGTTTGGGAATGATATTGACAACACATACCGTCAATGAACACTAGAAACTGAAATCAAAGATCGAAAACGGAATGTAAACAAGATCGCCGGATAATTCGGTTTTTGATTTTATGTTCGCCGGAATTTTGAAATATATGGTACTGTTCCAGATTTAAAAGTCCTTATATAGGGCCGAGTTTGTTCAGGCGAAGTTACGCTTAACTTCGCCTAGGCGAAGTTAAGAACAACTTCGCCGAATTCAACAACTTCGCCCGTAATTTCAAAATCAACCCTTTAAGTTTGAAGAATCCTGCAGTTAACATTAGAAGCTTCCAAAAAGAGTTAAACAAAAATGATCATGTCCAAGTAACCAGTTATACAATAATACAACTACAAAAATAGAAAAAATTATAAAAATTTTAACGAAATAAGGGATCAAATTTCAGTCTAGTCAGGAACTACTACGTTTTAGAAAAGATCCTAACAGGAATCATACTAACTGTGTGACTGTTACAAAGATCTGTGTTTAGCTGTATTATGACATATAGAGACAGGTTGTAAGCAGGTAATATACTTAAGATGGTTTTCATCGTTTCTGTGATACGAGTTAGGTTCAATTAATCCTTAAAATTTAAGTGGGCAACAACTCAGAAATAGTGATGCCTCCTATCTATCCTCAAAGCGTATTTGGCTTTCCCCAAGTCACCCCGAATTGACTTCGACTCATAGTGTCTGATTATCTTGTATGTATTCTTCTTCTGTTTCCCGTTCTTCATCTTGCTCTAAGATAGAGAAGTTTTGAATTTATGATCACTATTATGTTACAATAACTCAAAATTTTTTTTTTTTTTTTTTTTTTTTTTTTTTTTTGAACATTACTTCAAAGTAGAATTTTACTGCAAGTCCCGAATCTGGATCACTGCAGTGTCTTGAAACGCTTTCTTCACGGGAATCAGCACACATATGGGCTCGTGTATGACTGGGTAATCGCTTTTCTGCCTATCATTCGAAAAGATATATATGAAGACACACAAAACTCTTAAGGAGTTTCCACGTAAAATCAAGTAAAATCAGTTTGTATCACATCTATTTTTACGCACCATAAAAAGTTACCATGACATACAATGATTGTCCTAAAGCCTTTTAAGCCTAATAACTTCACCAGTTAAGCACACACAATCAGTATATATATCATTTTCCAAGGTTAGATCAATTTTCTGTTAAACATAGCACAGTTACTTCATACGAAGTAATAGACTTGAAAGGTAATTTCATTTCCCATTAACAAAACTTTTGACTTCAGTCACCCCGATCAAGTCAAAGTCTTCAGGTAAACGGCAATCCTGAAGATCCAATGGATTAACTGGACCGACCACATACAAGTATGTGTCCTTCTAACTATGTATGACCGACTAATTTTCAGCAACAGAAAGAAAACACATCATAACTGCCCCGGTCACTTTCAGTCATCTGGTTAATGGCGACCCTCATTTTCTAAGTAGAAACGAGGACCAAAACATATCCATGAATATGTCCGTCAAACGGAGGTAACCGACTAATTTTAAGCAATAGTGACGTTTTTTTTTTTTTTTTTTTTTTTTTTTTTTTTAATAAACACAAAGACATGGTTACTCGGGATTGATCATCCCGTTCAGCTCAATTAGGTTTTGAAATCTGGATTTATCAAACGCTTTTGTAAACAGATCAGCAAAATTTTCCAGTGTATCAACCTTTTCGATCTTGATTAGTTTCTTCTCAGCACAATCCCGTATGAAGTGATGACGAATGTCAATATGCTTAGTTTTACTGTGCTTCACGGGATTGTTAATTACTGAGATGGCGGCAGTGTTATCAATTAAAATAGGAGTGAGTAAGAAATTCAGACCATAGTCGCGCAATTGTTGCAGAATCCACAAAACCTGAGAGCAGCAGTTGGATGCTGCCATGTATTCAGCTTCGCATGTTGAAATTGCAACTGATGTCTGTTTCTTGCACTGCCAGGAAACTAATCTTCCTCCAAGAAACTGACAGCCTCCTGTGGTTGACTTCCGACTCTGATTGCATCCTCCATAATCAGAATCTGTATATTCCACCTGTTCAACGTCTCCTCCCTTCGGGTACCACAACCCCAGCTTCGGCTTGCCCTTGAGATACCGTAGTATCCTCTTTGCACCTTTCAAATGAGATTCTTTCGGATTTGCCTGAAAACGTGCACAAAGACAAACAGCAAACATTATATCAGGCCTAGAAGCAGTTAAATACATTAATGAACCTATTATCGCCCGATACAGAGTTGGGTCCACATCTGCGTCACCATCTGATTCAGCACCCAATTTGTGATTGACGCAGATTGGAGTGTCATATGGAGAGCTGTCCTCCATCTTGAATCTCTTCAGCACATCATGAACGTACTTCGTCTGATGAATGAACATCCCGTCCTTCTTCTGATCAACCTGCAATCCTAGAAAGAAAGTTAGTTCACCCATAGCACTCATCTCGAATCGTTTCTTCATGACAGCTTCAAAATCCTGACACATGGATACTCTTGATGCAGCAAAAATGAAATCATCCACGTAGACTTGAACCAGCAGGAAGTCACATCCTTCTCTCTTCACAAACAACGTACTGTCGATCAATCCCCTTTCAAAACCGTTTTCCAGCAAGTAGTCTGATAACGTTGAATACCAGGCACGAGGTGCCTGATGTAATCCATATAGCGCCTTGCTCAACTTGTATACGTGATCAGGAAAGTCTGGGTCAGGAAAACCCGGAGGTTGCTCAACATACACAACCTCATCAACTTTCCCATTTAGGAACGCGCTCTTCACATCCAACTGAAATACCTTCATCTTTTTAAAAGCAGCAAACGCCAAAAACAATCTTATCGCTTCCAAACGGGCGACAGGAGCAAACACCTCACTGTAATCAATACCCTCTTGCTGATTAAAACCTTTAACAACAAGCCTCGCCTTATTTCTTATGATAATCCCCTTTTCATCCCTCTTGCACTTAAACTCCCATTTTGTGCCTATAGCATGCACATTCCTTGGTTTTTCAACCAAAGTCCAGACTTCCATCTTCTCGAATTGAGTCAACTCTTCTTGCATGGCCTCGACCCACGAGCTGTCCTTAAGAGCCATTTGGTAATTTTTTGGTTCAATCTGGCTAATAAAGCAGGAGTACAAACATTCGTTTATTATACCCGTTTCTTTTATGCTTGTATAAACACAGGTGTGCTCATTCAAGCTACTTCTGGTTTGTACACTTGAGGACACATCACCTATAATATTCTCCAAAGGGTGATCTTTGTGAATTCTCGTGGTCGGAACAGCACCGACATGCAAATTATCTTCCAAATTTGAAGAGATCTCATCAATGGTTGTTTCTGGCTGAGAGTGAAATGGATTGATAAACTCAACTTCAGGTAAGGCAGCAGGGGTATCAAAAGTGTTTGATGTGGAACGTTGACTTTTCTCAATAAGCTGTCGTTGCAATAGATTCTCTTCCTCATCAAGTATCATCTTCGTCACAGCTCTTTCGTCTTCTTCAGAAATTTCCAAATCAGGTACGTTAAACGACTTAAAAAGCTTAACATAGTCGAAAAGCTCAGCAGGTCCATTGCTTGGTTTTGGCGATTGGTAACCGGTAATGTCGGTGTTACAAACCACCTCCACCTTGCAAGTCGACGTATTGAAGACCCGTCTGTTGGGAGTCCCAACTACATAACCGACTAAGATTCCTTCATCAGCTACTTCACCAAACTTCGAATTAGTCTTCAAAATCGAACAAGGAGACCCAAATGGTTCAAGACCACACAAGTTGGGCTTCCTTCCATGCATAAGCTCGTAACAAGTTTTTCCAAGTTTCTTAACGGTTAACACCCTATTCAGAACATAGCAGGCTGTAGCAACTGCTTCAACCCAGAACATCACAGGAAGCTTCGAGTCTGCCAGCATAGTTCTGGCTCCTTCAATTAACGTTCGGTTCTTCCTTTCAGCCACTCCATTCTGTTGCGGAGTATACGAAGCGCTGTATTGATGTTCAATTCCCTTCTGAAGACAGAAGATTTCCATTTCAAAGTTCTTGAACTCTGTCCCATTGTCACTTCTGATGAATTTAACTGATTTACTCATGACGTTCTCAACTTTTGTAATTAGATTCTTCACCATTTGAGCCGTCTCATCTTTCGTTTTCAGAAAATATACCCACGAATATCGCGAGTAGTCATCAGTGATCACCAAGCAGTAAGAGGTACCTCCTAGACTTTGTACATTCACGGGACCGAAGAGATCCATATGAAGTAGTTCTAGAGTACCGGCAATTGAGTTAATCTTCTTGGTGAGATGGGATTTCTTGTGTTGCTTTCCCTTCTTGCATGCTATACATTTGTCTTCAAAATTAAAACTTTTTAAGGGAACGCCCATCACAAGCCCATTCTTGACAATGAAGTTCATCTTCCGAAGATGAATATGTCCCATTCTCCTGTGCCACAATTCTGATTCTGATTCGCTTGCTTTTGTCATTAAACAAGATTCTCCGGTGGCCATTTCAGTAGACCTCATGTCCATCACATATGTATTCGTTTCACGTGGAGCTTTCATAACTATCCATTCGTCTGGTATCTGAAAACCAGGCTTCAATACTATTGCTTCATTCTTCGTGAAATGGACAGTGTAATCTTTATCACAAATCTGCGACACACTCAGCAAATTGTGCTTTAACTCCTCCACAAAATTTACATTCTCAAGTGTCATTCTCCCATTCGACACTGTTCCTCTACCAGTAATCCTACCACCGCTCTCACCAGCAAAACTAACTCTTGCTCCCTGAACAGGTTTTAAATCTTGCAACAAGTGTTTGTTGCCTGTCATGTGCCGGGAACAGCCGCTATCTACAATCCAGAGATTGTTGGCAGCCCTGTTCAACTGTTCCTACACAATAAAACAAAGAGTTAGAATCTTGGGACCCAAGACCAATTGGTCTTGGATCGATACGTCCCGTACCCTGGCTTTCTCAAGTTAGCATCAGGATAATTTCTGTAAGTCCTGTTAGGAAATCTCCTTGCAGATTGAGGGTAAAGCCTCCCAAACCTTTGTGAATTGTAAGTGTTATATCTTGTGGTTTGGTTGTAAAACTGAGGTTTGTTTTTATGAAAACTTGAATTCGTTACATTTTGGCATTTTGTAAAGTTTTCATTTTTAGCAGTAACAAAATGACGCTTATACTCAGTTTTATTTGGCTTCACACCTCTGAATCTCGGCTTCAACGGGCAATCTGCAACTAGATGTCCTAACTTGTTACATCTAAAGCAACATCGACTCTCCATTTTCTTGTCAAATGTTGGTTTGGATGTAGAGGCAGTGTTACCATCCGTTCGTCTCACACAAGGTGGGACGTACGGATTGAGTGGAGAACTCTTTTTAGAAATTTTATTTTTATCTCCACCGGTGGGTAACCCTACCTTCTCTTTTGTCTGACCAGATTCGGACAACTTATCCGAATCCGATGAGACTGGACTCGAAACAGAAATATTCACACTAGAAACAGGCGAACTTGTTTCGCCACAGCTAACACTTGGTTCTACACTTGTAATCTTGATTGGAGTTGTCTGAGGAACTTCGAAATCAACAGATTTCTGAACACTCGGATTATAAGTATAGTTGTGGTTAAAGGGTGGTGGAACCTCGTGATAACCGATTCCTCCCCTCTTTGCATAGGTACCTTGATCACTCACGAGATGATCAAGGATTGTCGAGGAATTCCTGAACTGCTCAAGTTTGCGATTCAGTTCCACCACCTTCACCTGGTGGTCAGCAATCTGTTTATCTCGATCAGCAATCAATTTTGTTTTTTCCTCTAAAACTTCATAACTAAGATCAATTATTTCAATTTTCTCAGCAAGTTTAGTCTTTAAGCTTTTGACATCTTTTTCACATGCTTTTATTTTAACTTTAAAACTGTTTTCTCTTGCCTTAGTAAAATGATGATCTTCTTTAAGATTTTTAAATTCAGCATCTAAACGAACGTATTGATCAGTTATTGTTGTTAGTTGCTCAGACAAATTCTCACAATTAGTACAAATATTCTTATTACGTACCTCGGAGCGATTATCCTTGTCATCTGCCATGAAAGCTGTTTCTTCTTCAGTAGCTTTCTCATTTCCATCAACCTTCTCACATTCTTCAGCTTCAGCCTCAGCCATGTTCGCTTGCTCACCAGATTCATTTGAATGCAGGTTCCAGTTGTACTCACCTGCTTCTCTGGTCAACATGGCATTAATCTCTCTGTTAAATCCAGAGTGTTGTGTAGGCCGACCTTGTCCACGTTCAACTCTTTCATTTCTGCATTCTTTGGCAAAGTGCCCGTATTGCTGACAATTATAGCACCTTACCTTAGATTTGTCGAATCCAGGCCTACCACCAACAAACTTTCTCCCAGTTTTATTCATAAACCGTTTAACTCGCCTTACAATCATTGCCATTTGCCATTGCAAGTCCATCTCCTCCAGATCATCAGCATCGATCTGGTCGTAATCCTCATCTAGAGCAGCAGGGTCCACAATCTTCCCTTGGATGTAGTTTTCGTAGGAAGCAATAAATGATGCATAGACTGCAAACTGCTCTTCAGCAGATTTTACACTCATAGGCATCTTGGAATAATTATTGCTTGAGGTATTTGCAGAGAAGCCACTTGTGGATGCTTGAGGCTTTGAAGTACTTGATCCTCCAGCAACGAAACAGACATCACCATTCGAGTTTACAGAAACGTTTCCTTCATGAGAAGAGTCAGAACCTGACTCCCCTTTTGAGTAATAAGCAGCAGATTCAGGCCTCGAACTTGAGCCTGAGTTAACCTTTGCACCATACATACCAGGGTCTTGTATCTGATCTGTTGGTGTTTCTTTTCGAACCATATTAAGCTCATAAGTTCTGAGCTTGTTTACTGCCGTTTCAAGATCATAATTAGGAAAGCCTCTGTCTTCCCTCATAAGAACGGTGTACATTTCCCACTTCGGTGGGAGAGCATCGAGAAGCTTTTCAACGATCTCTTCTTCTCGGTAAGCAATCGAATAATTGCTAAGCTCTGTCATTAGATGATAGTATCTGGTGATAATAAAATCCAGTGATTCGTTCTTCAAAAATTTGAAGACGGAGAACTGAGTCTTTAAAAGTTTAATCTTTGATGCACGGATACCCACGTTCCCCTCGAATCTATTTTCAAGAGAATCCCAAAGCTCTCTCGCAGAAGTGTACTTTCGGAACGTATGGAGAACCTCTTGAGGAAGTGCCATTGTTATCGCAGCATGGGCCTTGCTTTCGGCCTCGTACATTTTCTTTTCTTCGTCCTCCATTTTGCTATACTTCTTAACCACATCCCGTCCTTCGTATTGCATAGTTGGAGGGATATATCCATCCTGGATGCACACCCACATTTTTGCATCCTGATATTTAATGTATTGGATGAATCTGTCCTTCCATGCCACGAAGTCAGTTCCTTTCATCAACCTCGGGGCTTTAGTGGCTGACCCCGCTTCTACTTCCATCTTGACCAAATCGGAGATGTTAATTGACGACATCTTTTTGAAAACACGAAAATCCAAAAATTTAAAAAAAAAATTTCCAAACAGCACAATAGGCGAAGTCAAGAATAACTTCGCTTGAAAGTTAACTTCGCTGGAAAGTGTAACTTCGCTGGGTCAGAAATTCGCTTGACTGACGAAGTTAAGAATAACTTCGCTTAGAATGAGCGAACTTAGGAGGTAAGCGAACTTGGGAGGTGAGCGAAGTTAAGAATAACTTCGCTGAGGCGAACTTATGAGGGTAGGCGAAGTTGTGGTTAACTTCGCTGAGGCGAACTTAACTTCGCCTAGGCGAACTTATGAGGGTAGGTGAAGTTGTGGTTAACTTCGCTTAATCCTTATATCTTCGCCGAAACCCTACTTCCTGTGACGGCAACTTCGCCTGAAGAGATAACTTCGCCCGATGAACAAGGAAACTGTTCAGATCTGATTTCGTCAATCTAGCAGTTTCCGATCGATGTAATGGCTTGAAAATGACTGTCAAACACGAGTAAAACACAATCCCAACAAAAACACGTCCCGCGAATAGGTCAAACGAGACGTTTTCTACACCCGCGTGAAATCCCGAACCTCACAATCGAGCCGATGGCTCTGATACCAATTGTAGGTTCCCGGACGGATCGTACACGGGATGTCGCTATCTGCGCAGGTGCGGAATCCCTGCGTAGTTAGATACGAGTGCAGAATATGTATAAACCAAACACACGAGCAATGAACGAACACGTTATATAGATAACCGAACACGTGACCCGAGGTCACTATTACAGACACTGACACGTAACACGTTCACTGAACAACTGAAACGAAAACCTAAAAAAAACCAACTCCTCAAACTGTTCCGCTGAACAGTTTATATACACGACAACTTCGCTATAGGCGAAGTTGTCAATAACTTCGCTGGTTCAACAAGTTCGCCTGAGCGAACTTGTTGACAACTTCGCACGTACAAAAACATAAACATAATCATAAATATAATTACATTACAGACTCGATTACAAATGCTAGACTATGAACTACTGACACACATGTACCAACAGATGCAATTGACTTATAAAGTCAAACGGGTCAAGATGAAGAAAGGAATGTATACTCGCTTATCCATTGACTTTTTAACTATGTGTTCTTAATGAAAAATGTTTATCCAAGTATGAGTGACTGTCGGGAAGTGACTTTTCTGGTCAACTCAGCCGTTGACTGTTACGGGTCAACGAGGGTATTTTGGTCATTTTTGAAGACTTTTTGACCAAATATTGGGCAAAAATCGCAAAATTTCAACTTTCAACAAGGTGCTTACAAGAACAAGATGGTTGATTCATCCTGATCATTTCAAGAGTTGACCATGTCAAATTTCAACTTTCAACCACAAAAGGTATCTTTTAATGCGTTTATTTTGAATATTTATCAACAATTCTTGATAGGGATGGTCAAGATTGTTTGAATTGAAGATGTTCACCCTCACTTGATTTAAGGACAGATTCGTTTATGACATTGCAACAAAATTGGGGAAGAAAAATTATATGGAATTTCATTGCAAATTTTGGTCGAATAGAGTGAAAGACTCACTTCAAAGAAAATTTTGAGTTTATTTCCATTTGCGGTTTCGGATTAACTCGTAGTTGATCATTGAAGTTTGAATCCTTGATCTTATGCCTATACAACTATATTCAAAAGAGATAAAGAGAATATGATTTGAAATTAAAAATGGGAGACGCTTATAGTGTGGGGGAGAATATCTATGAAAGGCATTGGGCTATGAGGTGATCGTGAAAGTTATTCGATGGCATCGGTCTAAGGGGAAGATTATTGAGTATTATATTTTAAACCGACACACCCAATCATTACTCGTTTATAATAAGAAATTAAAGAAAGACAACAAACCTATTATAACAAGTAATTGAAGCATCTGACGGGTGAAATATTATATTATATTTTATTACTTTGGTCTTATCCAAGTGGCGGTGGAGTGAATACCAAGGCACAAGACTAGTATAAATAGATGATTTAGGTCATTTGTTTAGGTCATATGTGTATTGTGAGATTTTTGAATGTGTTGAGAGTTTGTCCCCGGGGAAGAGCTCTCCCCGGGTGGTCGTTCTTTATGATTATGTATGTATGAATGTATGTATGAGGGTTCTTGATGAGAATCATCCGGTTAATGAAAATCATACTTCTACATCTATCTTTTGAGTTTTGATTACAATTGTTTATCCTATTATTGATTGTTAGTCAAATCAAACTCTCCACATCCGTCCATTATTATCTTTTAAGAGTGAATAGGTGTTATGATACAATCCATGAACCGAGCTCGTTTATCACCGATTAATCACGCTTTCACAATGGGGCTTGGTTCTGTCAAATTAGTCCATCTTCAGTCTGCACCTCAACATCTATCATTTCCTCATCAGCAATAGTGGCCATTGGAACATTCTCCCCCTGTTTTGGTACAGCTGAGGTCGTCTCAACCTCAGCCTCCAGGGCTTGAATTTTAAATAAAGATTGGGCCAGCTGTTTCAAAACTATACTTTCTCGAGTACTCTTTGTGAAAAGAGTCCTTATCTTGCACATTTTGTATTCTTGAAGTATATCAAGCATACTTTGCTTCAAAATATACTTGATTGAATATTTGATAACAATCTATGAAATTTCGAGTAGCGTTTGAGTTATTCAGAAGAACGAGCAAGGTTGTTAATATATGTTTAGCCAAGCAAACATAAGTGAATATACTTTCCGGGTAAGGTTTACAAACATGTGCTTTAACGAGCACGGTTTCAAATGGGAAAACATTATCGGACAAGGTTTGAATTGGAATAATATTTACAACGATAACGTTACTATTTGACAGCTATTTAATGACTAAAATATGCTCAAAAGTATATGTCGGTTCGTCATCCGCCATATCTGTTCAAATAAAAACACATTCAAAGAAAATATTAGTCATAAAGTTCATATCTTTGAGGAGGTGGCATACATGATCAGGTGGCTACAAAGGTCCAGTATTCTATTTGCCTTGACAGAGTGCCCTGTACTTTATAGAAATCATCTTTTAGATTTCTGGCGCTCTGCTGAACTGATAGATTATCACGATAGTAGGCGTTTAGATGCTACCATGGAAACTCACGAAATACGGGTTACGAAAAGACTTATTCGTAGATGTATACAACTACATGATGATGACCACAATCCGATAAACTTTACCACATATAATCTTCTGAAGATTTTTACACAAGCGATGGGTTATCAATGGAATGTAAAGGAAGGACAATTTCAAAAGGGAATGTTCCCAAACTTGTAACGGTTTTTGATTCACCACATCATACTAGGATTTGCCCCTAAGAAGGGATCATGAACTCTTATGAGTCGGGATTTGGCGAGTGCAACAGTTGCAGTGGTTTATGACCTTCCACTTAATTTCTCGAAGATGATCTTTGAAGGAATGGTCAGTATGTTGCGGAAGCCTAACAAAGAAAAATTCTTAACCTATCCCAGTTTTTCAAGATTATCTTTAACCAAGTGTTACAAGATTTACCCATGATGGGAACCACTCATGTGCTTCAAAATCCTAATGTCTACAAACGGATTGCTACATTGGCAAGCACAATCCGTTTTAACCCACACGCTAAGTTTGATATTCTTCTGTGGCTAATTGATCATGATGCAGACATAATACCTGTACCAGAGTTAACCTCTGAAGAGGAAGAGGATGATGTGATGGATGTTGTTGATAATGATTCTGATGGAGAGAGAGACGGACGGACAATTGACAGACACCTAAATTTATTGACAACGATTTGACGGCTGACATATTCTTACGGATATTCTACCTAGAATCATATCATTCCTTTCTTAGAACCCTAATGATTTCCTTTTTGTAATCGACTTACTATTTATGGAAAACTTTTGAGTATTTGTGTGTGTGTGAGTGTGTCTTTATTGTGTCCTTCAAGCAACAATTAGCGTGTCATTGATTCCGCCTTTAATACACTATTATTCTTCTCCAATATAGCCGTGTTGTTAACCTTCTTGTCAACACTTTTTGTGTGGGTTAACACATATATGGATTGAGTGATCAATCGGGATCGACAAGTGGTATCAAAGCTGAGCTCGACTATCTTGGTGAAGAATATGTTGCTAATTATTGACTGAATATGTTTGATTTGAGTATAAAGGGTGACGTCAGCTAAGCACTGTTCCATTGAAGAGTTACGTCAGCAGCTCTGCTTTTATTTATTCATATCTGCCTTGTTTTACGGTTTAAAAGTTTCATATTCCCTAGAACTTTTTTATTGTTATTCTTAATCTTGCTTTATTCAGACCAGATTCATCAGATCTGAGAATCATACCTCAGATATGATAATTTTTAGAAAAGTTTAAATTAAGTTTTTAAGTAGAAATGTTTTTATGTCTTTGCGTTTGCTCTAAAATATTTTACAAAATGTCTGGTTACGAGGAGCAGGAGGTCTCCAGTAACAAAATTTTAAGGCTCTATGGACAGGAAAACTATTTTAAGTGGAAAGTTTTGTTCGAAGCCACGGTTTGTTACAATGACATGGACATGTGGAATTCCATCAAGAATTGACAATATGTACCTGAAACAGGAGCAAATGCAAACCAAGCCGTTGGTGATAGGATGAGGAAAGTGGATGATTGAGCTCTTGCTATGATCAAATTAGGTCTATCTTGGGGAATTCTGACCAAGGTTTCACATCATACCACTGCCAAGGCTATGTATGATGCAATTCTTGAAATTTTTGAAGGGAATTCTGAGTTGAAGAAAATCAAAAAGGCAAGGCTCAAGAAACAACTTGAAAAATTCAAATACAAAGAAGGTGAAAGGCTGAAATCAATTCTCGAAAGATATTTGGCAATATTGTATGAGCTCAGGACCACAGACTATGTCATGATTGATTCGATTTGAACAAGAAACTGTTGTCATCTTTTCCTAAGGAGTGGTACACAGCAAGCAAGTTCATCATTCAAAAATCAAATTTTGAACAGCTCAAGCTTGATGATGTGATCTGTTTTCTTAAAGTTGCTGAATAGAAATGATAGAGAATGAGATGATAAAGGAAGAAAGACCATGTTTCTAAGTGAAAAATACAAATGCACTCATTGCTCCCATGGGTAACTTAACCACCAAAAATAAAAAACAAATACCTATCATTGAGGAACCTACTGAACGTGGTGTTGATGCACCAAAGTCCAACTCATAGATGATAATGATACAGCCTCTATGGCTAGTGGACATTTGCCATATGTTGGTGGAAATGGTGGCCAAGGAAGTGAAACTCAGGTATTGTTTTCTATGTTCACAGACTCCAATAATGCTTTTGTAGCAAAGAATATGGTTCACACTAGCATTGTCCAAGATGACTTAGAACAGATTGATGTAGATGATCTTGAAGATATGGATTTGAAATGGCAAAGTGCAATGTTGGCTCTCAGAAGCAAAAGGCTATATAATAGGACTGGTAGATCTCGTCTATCAGGGCCTAATGAAAGAATTGGATTTGATAAGTCAAAGGCCATTTGCAATAACTGCCAACAGCCTGAACATTTTTCTAGTGAGTGCAATCAGCCAAGAAACGTTCAAGGGAATCAGTATCAGACCAGCAACCAAGAAATCATAACTAGTTTCAGCTGAACCAGCCAAGAAACAGTAACTACAATAGTTTCAACAACAACAACCCCAACATTAACAACAACTACCAGCAACCTCAAATGAACAATCAACAGGTATTACCTCAAAACCAAAATTACCAGAGAAATACTAATTAACTTCCTCCAAATGCTCCAAACAACAACAATAGAAACAACCAAAACTAGCCTAGACATCAAGGAAATGTAGCACTTGCTGCTCAACAAGAAGGTGGTTTTGATTGGAGTGATCATGCGGAAGATATAACCAAGGCCAATGTTGCATTCATGGCAAAAGTTGAAAATGAAGGTGGATCTTCTTCTTCTCAGGTACATCTAACTCCACAATTGAATTAGTTGAAACAATTGATGCATTGAATGTGGAAGTAGGCAAGTTGGAGAATGAATGCTTTAGAAAAAAGAGCATGATAAATGTGTATCAAGCTACTGATGTGACTTATGAAGAAAATACCAAAAGCTTTGAAGAAGATTGCATGAAAAACTATAGGACTCAGTCAAGGTATTTGACTGAGATTGAAGGACTGAAGAAAATGGTTATTGAAGAAAAGGTGAGAAATACCACACTACAAGTTGAAGTTGAGTTTCGGAAGAATCTAGTATCCAATGGAAACATATTTGATATTTTTAAAAAAGTTAAAGAAGAAGACAAATACAAAGTTGTTCCTCCACCTTTTAACAGTAGTTATTCTCTCAAAGTTGACAAGGAGAAAAGAGAGGCTTATCTCAACCAATTCAAAGATGTGTTCAAATACAAGGAAGACTTCACTGAACATTACGAAAAAGTTATTGTTGATGAACAAGGAGAATTTGTTTTGAAAGAAGATGAGAAAGATGAAAAGTCAATTGGTGTACAAGTTTCTGAAGATGACTTCAATGAAGATGATTTGGACAAGGATGATTTAAGTGACTCCAATGATAAATGTTTCAAATAAAGAAATCCGAGCTGCAGAAAGAAACAGAAGGATGAAGAAGCCTGACTCAATTGATCAACTTCCATTATTTCCTCGCACTACAACAAAAATGAAAAGACTAAACGAGATGATGAGAAGAGAACATGTGTCATTTGACATATGTGAACGATCCAAGATGGCAAAAGTGGCATACAATGCTGTAAGGCCACGAAGTAGAGAAGTATTAAGAAGAATCAAGAACAATAACAAAAAGAAACCAAAGGAAACATTCTCAAGTGATGAATTCATTCTAGTATACCCTGTTTTCTCTAGTCAAGAACTGTTTGACATTGGTGAAGTTGAAACCATGGAAGAATAAGAGAAAAGACAATCAAGACATAAAGGAAACTTGGATGATGAGCCAATGAGATTGGAAAAGATCAATTTTGTTAAAAGCAAAGTGGAGAGGCAAGACATTAAAATTGAAGAAATTGTGCCATTCTCCATAAACTTTGATGGGTTCAAAACTTAGAAGACACTTGGGATTGAGCCACCTAGATCAAGTGAGAGATTCAAAAAGGGAAATACTCATAAAAGTTTCAAAGGAAGAGTGTGACGTAAAAAATGTGATGAATATGGTCACCACACTGATTCTTGTCATGAAAGGTTCAATTTCAAACCATTCCATGTTCCAGATGAAACTTGATTTGGTCAGGATTTTGTATTCTACAAACAGAAGTATGATGAATATTTGGGAAAAGGAAAGGTGTGTGAACATGAGACAGTGAACAAGGTTGAGCAAAATGTTGTTAAAAGTGAAAAGAAAGATGGGAAAACATATGTAAAACCAAAGAATATTTTGACTGAACAAGTCAACAGAAATAAGCTTCCTTTCAAAACTGAATCTGCTGTGAAAAGGAACATACAACCATTGAGAATTGTTCCTAATCAAGACTCAGTATCAGTTAAATCTGATGATTCTCAAAGATCACCAAACAGTGGAAAGAAAGGGAAAAAGGATACTTTCTCAAGAAAGAAACCAAAAGAATTAAGATGAGAAGTTCCTAATGAAAAATGGGTTTGAGCCTCATGGATTTCCACGGAAACCAAGAGGTGAAGTTTAAGTATCAAAGAAATTTGATGTGAGAGATTTTACTAGTGAAAATGATTATGTGGCGCAAGAGTGCAAAAGCATAATTCCTTATATGAAGACCCTAAGCCCAACTGATAGTGGCTATGAAGCTAATGAATCGGATGCTTGTGAAATTGTTTATGAAGACCCCAAGCTTGTTCCTATCACATCCAATGCAACTATTGTTATTGAAACTGATGATTTGCAAGTTGATTTAGCTTGCACTTCACCACCCAACTACTTATTTTTCTCTTTGATTTGTGCAGGAGCAGTCCACTCCACTGAATGAAGTATGGTACATGGATAGTGGGTGTTCTAGGCACATGACTTGTGACAAAAGGTCGCTTGTTAATTATGAAGAGAAATTTGAGGGTCTAGTAACTTTTGGTAGTGATGATAATGGTGGTAAAATTGTTGGAAAAGGGATTCTAACCAATGGCAAGGTTTATTTGACAATTTTTTTTATAGAAGGATTACAATATAACCTCTTAAGCATGTCTCAAATGTGTGATAAGGGTAATAAGGTGGGATTTGATGATTCACGTTGTTTTATCCTGAAACCTAAATTTGTAATTCCAACTGACATGATTATGATGATGGCCCCAAGAAATGACAATCTATATGAACTGAACATGAAATAAGCTTTTTCCAGAGGTGCTACCTGTTTTTTTTCTAAAGCCACTGAAAATGAATCAAAATTCTGGCATAGAAAACTGTGTCATGTCAACCTCAAGAACATGAACAAACTGGTCAAGGGTGATCATGTAATTGGTCTACCCACTAGAGAGTTCAAACTGGATGACAATTGTCATAAGGGTAAGCAGCAGAAGTCTTCATGCAAGACAAAACTTATAAACACAATTGATCAAGTGCTTGAAACGCTTCACATGGATCTTTTTGGCCTTGTGAGTGTTCCAATGATGTGTTGTAAAACACACGTATTTTCCATATCTTTTTATCATCTTTTTTTTTACTAATTTATATAATAAGTAATGCTTTTAACTTGTTTTAGCTTGATCTTACAAAGTTTATTATTTTGTGTAGGTGACGAGTTTTAAAAGAGAAAAGGAACGGGTTTTGGAAGACATAAAAGGCTTATATGATCAAGTTTTGAAGACCAAGTTAAAGCCCGAACCAAAAGCCCATTGGTATAACCCTTACATGTTACTATAATATAACATAGAAAAAAATAAAAAAAACTAAGGATATTAGTCTAATCGCCGATAGGAAGTTTAAAAAAAAGAATTAAAGGTTGTTTTTGGTTCTTGGTCGGCTTGGATTTTGTTATTTGTGTTTCCTTTAAGGAAACACATTTACAATTTGTGTGATGAGGATTTAATCCACGAGAGCATAAAACACAAAAAAAAAAGAACACAAAAAAAGATTAATAACCAACACCCTAGCTGGTCCGATGGAGATTTTGGCAGCCACCAAGGAGTAAGAAAAAATCTTTTTGCAAGCTTTGTGGTGGCTATGAGAGGAAGGAGATTGTTAAGGACAACTTAGTACAGCAGCTACGGGTCATCAACATCAAGAAACTCAGCCATATAACTTAAGTAATCATCCATAAACTTTGTCTTTTGTTCAAGAACCCTAACTTGTTAAGTTTAATCTTTTATGTTGGATTGTTTTGCAAATAACTTAGAGATTGAATTGTTCTTGATTGTTCTTGATCATTGAATGAGTTTTATTATGTTTATGTTGATGTTTATGATGTTTAAATCCATTGTTAGTTGTTGTCCAAACTTAATGTGTAGCTAAACTTGTTTGTTCTACCTAGGTTAGATGATTATTTTTAGGTTTTAGTAAGTAGTTTGGATTGTTGATGATCATGGCTTGAATTCTTAATGTAAAGTTTATTTTAACATTGAATTAGGTTGTGTTTAGTGGCTGTGAATTTGTTAATTACACTCATATACCTCTTGCTTTGATTAATTGAATGAGTTTTGATTGATTGTTGCTTGTTAGGACCCTTTACTTGGTGTTTAGGGTTTGTTTGCGGGAAGTACAACCGTAGGTTTTAAGTGAGTGTATTAATTGAATATAATCGGCGGGTATACACCTTCTTAGAGACCGAGAGGTGATAGGAAGTAAACTCGTCTCATAGCTTTTACTTGTTAGGATTAGGATCGCGCGAGAGTGGGTTCCGTTCTTGTCGGGTTTGGGTTTGTGAGCGATTAGTTGCCTAGTTTAAGTTGAAATAAATTGTTCCTCTATCCTTGGTTGCGTAGTATTCGTCTCTATTTGGGTAGTGTGTCGGTGAGACCGAGAGGAGAGTCGGCATTAGAGCACTTTAACAATTCCTCACCCGGTTTTGTTCTTAAAATCAACTAAGTGTAGGTTAGGGTTTGTTAGTGAGACCGAGAGGTAATTTAGCTTCCTGAGTGAACCTTAGTTGTAGCATTCCTTAGGAACCGGTGTCGTGAGATTCTTCAATCAAATAGCTTAATATACCTTCAATAGAATTCTTACCTAGGTAGACGTTTTTCCCATTGATAAATCGTAGTTTCACAGTTTCGTCTAGTTTTCTTAATTTTAGCCTTTAAGTTAATTTAAGTTAGGTTAAGTATTTAATAATATAAAAATCATTTAAAATACATTTTTCTTAGGTGAGTCTTATTTAGGGTTAAGTATTAGATACGTTTTCAAGTGTCCTTGTGTTCGACACTCAGACTTCCTTAGTGCTATACTATTAGTGATCGGTACACTTGCCGGTTTTGTGCGGATTCTGTAGGATTTTCGTTTAATAAATTTAAAGCTTAGTTGTGAGAGCATCGTTATACACACACCAAGTTTTTGGCGCCGTTGCCGGGGACACGGTTTGAGGCGTATTGAGAACGACCCGAGTTAGGATTTTCCTATTGTATTTTCGTATATTTAGATTAGATTAGTTATTTTAATTAGTTTAGTTTTAGTTTAATTTTATTTTAAGTATTTTATTCTATTTTTATCTAGTGCCCGTGATCCTTTTCTTTTGGGTGTTCTTTAAAGGAAATATATTCGGACGAAACGTTAGAAAGCCATGGTGCAAAGTGTGTGGCTGAGATCACTTGGTACATGATGATTATGAGCGAAGGAGGATAGAAACCGAGGCACAAAAGGCTGACTTCGAATCACTTTGGCTAGAGCCTCCATACCGTTTCGCATATGATCTGATGGGAAACTTCTTAGGGTATAGAGATTCATTGGGAAATATATTAGAGCCCACCCCGGAATTGGAGGCAATAATGGACGATGTACTGCATGCTATTGTGAATGACTCGGTATATGCTCCACCTCCGAGTCAAACGCTTATCGAACCCATAAGTGAGATTGAGGATTCAAGAGTAGGGGAAGAGATAGAGGAGGAGCATTTGTCCTCATGTGATGAAGAAGGTGAGAATCCACCCGGACATGAAACAGATCCACTTGATGCATCACACATGTATTGTGAGAATGATATGACTGAGGATTTAGAAGGAGAACACCAAAAATATGAACTGGTTAAAAAGGCGAATGCGGTTGTCTTGGATATTGGGGGTTGTCATGAAGAGCTTGGGGAGGATACCTTTATGGAAGTAGATGATATGAAATTTGACCCGGGAGGTGACACTGGTCCGGAAAGATTAATTTTCAGAGACACACCACAAAAGAGGGAACATGTATACTTGGATCAAACAAACTTGAAGGTGAGGATACGACATACGAAACAACATAAAAGTTGACACACAGCAAAGATAACGAATTTGCATGGAGTTTTACCAAAATAAGAGGATAATTTAATGCTAAAAGGTGTACACTTCGTGTTACATCAAACATCCCCACACTTGAACTTTGCTTATCATCAAGCAAATGAAACAAACTCCACAAAAACAAGAATAACCCGCAAGCAATAATCATTCAATTTTTTAAAAGATTTTCAAGCAAGCACTATTGATATTTCCAAAAAAGCATATTAAAAATGAAGACATAGTCTAAAGAACATTACATTTGTTGGCATCACATTCCCACCTTGCAAACCTCACAATGTTCACTCATGCACTCGTGTTGAGTCAAAGATTTGACCTAAGAGAAGTATAAGGAAGATTGGAATCTTCTCAACCTCCTTAGAAATCGATAAGTATGGATATCCGAGCACACTTGGATTTCCGGGCAAGGTTTTCTTACCCTAGCAAGGTATTTTGTCCATCGGGCAAGGTTATTTTGACCATTGGGCAAGGTTATCTTCTAGAATTCTTCTTTAGTGTATACCCGAGTAGGGTTCACTATGTCTAGCAGGATTGTTCTTCATAGCCGAGTAAGGTTTACCTCCGGGTAAGCTCTTGGCTAACCAAGCTCATGAAGCCAAGTGATTGGAAGATCGGGCAAGGTATTCATCAATAATACAGTGGTCCGAGTAAGCTTGGTGTGAGTAATGATATATTCCAAGTAACATCGGCCAGGGTTTAACTCAAGCAGGGTACAGTGCTACCGGGCACACTTTTCTAATAAGCTATTTCTTAGCAAGGAGTTGAAGGAACCATTGAAGAACAAGGTTGCTCATAAGATCATGTGGGGCAAATTCTAGTATGATCAAGAAGATTAAAGTCTGCTAGGTGAGTATTTTCCTTTGGAAAATACTCTAAGTAAAGCCTACCCAGAAAAATGTTTCCAAGCACACTTCAAGTTTACCAGGTCTACCCGAAGAAGACAAGGCACAAGCCTACCCGGATAAGACAACTTATGCAAAGTCTACTCGGAAGACCTGTTTTACACTTAGCATAGTTTTAAATATGTAATTTGAATATGTATTTTATATTTAGGGTTTCTAGATGGAATGACAACTGTCTTGAGCTGTCAGGCCTATAAAAGGAATACTTTAGGGCACGCCTCAAGGACGGACGGACATAGACTATTGAGAGAATATTTGTTAAGCGTGACGGTTGTCATAGAATAGTACAGACATAACTTTCCATCAAGAAACCCTAGATTGATTAACATTTGTATGACTTGTTTATATAAATGGAAATATTTTGAGTGATTCATGTGTGTTAGTTACCTGTTATTGATCTTTTAGCAACTACACTGTTTTGTTATTGATTCTTCCTTTAACAAACGGTTTTCTTTCCTAAAATAGCAACCGTCATTAACTCTCTTCTCGACACATTAAATGTATGAGTTATGACTTGATTGTGAGATTGTGTGTGATTATTTGGGACCGACAAGTGGTATCAGAACTTGTTTGTTGCGGATTTGGGTAAAGAATTTGTTGCTGATTGAAGATCTGTGATGAACAATGAGGTAAGCAGAATACTGTTTCATTAAAGAGTGACGTCAGCTACTCTGCTCTTCATTTCCGTCCAGATCTGCATATTACTGGTGTTTTCTTTTACTTATTCTAGTTAAAGTTTATATCTTTATTGCTTAATCATTCTCTAATCGAACCAGATACATCAGGTCTAAAGATCCAGTTCTCAGATCTGATCATTTTCAAAAACTGTTTTTACTGATTAACTGATTTTGTCTTTCAAAATGTCTGATTACGAAGAACAAGATGTTTCTACTAATAAGATTCCTAGACTTTATGGACAGGAAAATTTCACAAAATGGAAAGTCTTATTTGAAGCAGCCGTTTGCTATAATGATGTGGATATGTGGAATTCAATGAAGAATGGTCCACGGGATAATACTGAAGGTGCAAATGCAAATGCAACTGCTGCTGTGTGTGAAAGATTGAGGAAGGTGGATGACATGGCCTAAGCTATGATCAAGCTAGGACTGTCTTGGGAGATTTTGACCAAGGTTGCACATCACACAACTGCTAAGGCAATGTATGATGCAATCCTTGAGATGTATGAGGGTGACACTGAACTGAAGAACATAAAGAAGCAAAGGCTGAAGCAACATCTAGAAAGATTCAAATACAAGGATAGAGAATGATTCAAGTCAATCCTAGAAAGATTTCTAGCAATTGTGAATGAGTTGAGAACAACTGATTATGTGATTACTGATTTTGATTTGAACACCAAGGAATGGTACACTGCCTGCAAATTCATCCTTCAAAAGCCCAACTTTAATGATTTAAAGGTGGATGATGTAGTATGCTTCCTTCAGGCTGCTGAAATTGAGATGATTGATAATGAAATTATCAAAGAAGAGAAACCATGTTTCCAGGTGACCAATGCTCTCATTGCACCTTTGGGAAACTTGTCAACCAAAAACCAACAACAGATTCCCATCATAGAGGAACCGAATGAACATTGTGTTGATACACCTAAAGCATTTGTTGGTGGTAGTTCAAGCAACCCACCAAACCAATCAAGGTTCAATGTCCAACTCTTAGAAGACAGTGATTCAGCCTCAATGGCAAGTGGACATGCACCTTATGTTGGTGGAAATGGAAGTCATGGATTTGACTACCATGGATTGCTCTCAATGTTCACTGTGTCTTATAATGCTTTTGTAGCAAAGGACATGGTTCATACAAGCATTGTTCAACATGATTTATAGCAGATAGATGCTGATGATTTGGAGTACATGGATTTGAAATGGCAAGCTGCCATGTTGGATCTTAGAAGCAAGAGGTTATACAACAGGACTGGTAGATCACTTCTATCAAGACCAAATGAAAGAATGGGTTTTGACAAATCAAAAGCCATCTGTTATAATTGCCAATAGCCAAGTTATTTTGCCAGAGAATGCAACATGCCAAGAAACTTTCAGATGAATCAGTTTCAAAATCAGCCAAGAAATCAGCAGCATCAGCAACAGTACCAACATAATCAGTCAACAAACAACAATTTCAACAACAACTTCAACAACTACAATCCCAACTTCAACAAATTTCAACAGACTCAAATGAACAATCATCAAGCTGTGCCTCAGAATCAGAGTTTTTAAAGAAACAACAACCAAAATCTTCAAAATGCACCAACCAGCTCGAATAGAACCAATCAAATTCAACCAAGAAATCAGGGGAATGTAGCCTTGGCTGCACAACAAGAAGGTGATATTGACTGGAACATTCATGAAGAACACATATCAAGAGCAAATGTTTCTTTGATGGCTATTGCTGAGAAAGAGGCTGGAACATCATCTCAGATACACTCTTCACCTACAGTTAATTTACATGAAACTATAAATGAGTTAACTATAAAAGTAGGCAAGCTGGAGGGTGAGTGTTTTAGGAAACAAAGTATCATCAATGGGTATGAGGCAAGTGAACTGATTAATGAAGAGAAGATAAAGAGTTTGGAAGTTGATTGTATGATCAGTTAAAGAGCTCAAACAAGATACATCACTGAGATGGATAAACTGAAGAAGATGATTGTTGAAGAAAAGGTGCATAACACAAAACTGCAAGTTGAGAATGAATTTCTGAAAAACTTAGTTTCTATAGGAAACATTTGTGGTATTCTGAACCAAGTGAAAGAGGATGACAAATACAAAGCAGTTCCACCACCAATCAACAACAACTTTATGCCCAAAGTTGACAAAGAGAAGAGAGATGCATATCTACAACAATTAAGAGAAGTGTTTGAAGATAAAGAAGAATTTATTGATCTTTACAAGAATGTTGATGTGAATGAAGAAGGAGAGTTTGTGGTAAAGGAAGAAGTGAAAGAAGAAAAAGTCCATTGGAGTGCAAGTCTCTGAAGATGATTTTGATTATGATGATCTGAATGCAGATGACTTAAGTGAATTGAGTGATTAGATCACTGATGAAGAAATCCAAGCTGCTGAAAGGGGAAGAAGATTAAAGAAACCAGAATCAATTGATAAACTTCCATTGTATCTACCTGTCACACCAAGAATGAAGAAAAAAAATGAGACAATGAAGAGAGAGCATGTGTCTTTTGACATTTGTGAAAGGAAGAAGATAAGCTACAATGCAGTAAGGCCACCAAGCAAGGCTGTGTTAGAAAGGATAAAGATCAACAACAAGAAAAAGGTGGCTGACACAGTTGATGTTGAAAACTTTATCCCTGTTTATCCCATATTCTCTAGTCATGAGGTGTTTGATATTGGAGAAGTGGAAACTATGGAAGAATTTGAGAAGAGGCAGTCAAGACATAAGGAAAGCATAGAAGAAGAACCAATGATTATGAAGAAGATTGTCTTTGTCAAAAGCAAAACTGAAAGACAAGACATCAAGATTGAGGAGATTGTACCCTTCTCAATTGATTTTGATGGTTTAAAGAATCAGAAGACTCTTGGAGTCAAAGCACCTAAACCAAGTGAAAGGTTCAAGAAAGGAAGTGATCATGAAAAATACAAGGGAAAGGTTTGGTGTAGGAAATGTGATGAATATGGTCACCACACTGACTCTTGTAATGAGAGATTCAAATTCAAACCCTTTCATGTCCCAGATGAAACAAACTATGGACAAGACTTTGTTTAGTACAAGAAAAAGTATGATGCATACCAGGGAAAAGGAAAGGTGTGTGGAAATGAAACCATAAGTGAAGATGGTTTGAAATCAGCTGAGGAGACAAGGAAAGAAAAGAAAACTAAGGTCAAGGCAAAGCTACATGTGACTAAATCAGTAAGAAGAAGCATGTCTCCTAAGAAGTCTTAAAAGGTTGTCAAGAAGAATGGTCAACCATTGAGAATTGTCCCTAAAAAAGACATAAAATCAGTAAAATCTGATGATTCTCATGGATCACCAAGTAGTGAGAAAACAAGAAATAGGGGTATCTTTCCTAGAAAGAAACCAACAGACTTGACTTGTGATGAAAAGTTTCTTTTGAAATATGGTTATGAACCTCAAGGTTTTCTTTGGAAACCCAAGGTTGAAACTAAGATGAATGAGATAGCAGATGTAAGAGATTATTCTGAAAAGATAGATTATGTTATGTAAGAAGATGATAGTGCATCTGGAGAATGCAAGAACACAACTTCATTTGTGAAAACTCCAAGAGAGTATGGGTATGAAACAGACAATTCAGATAATCTTGAGTTGACACATGAAGATCCTGAACCTAGAACACTCACACCCATCACTTAATGAATCAACTTCTTTGATTTGTGCAGGAACAGACAACTCCACTGAATGAAGTGTGGTATATGGATAGTGGATGTTCTAGGCACATGACTTGTGACAAGAGGTCACTTGTTAATTATGAAGAGAAGTTTGAAGGTCCAGTGGCATTTGGAAGTGATGAGAATGGAGGAAAGATAGTGGGAAAGGGAATATTAACAAATGTAAAAGTATCAGTTGATAATGTGTTCTATGTTGAGGGTCTGCAGTATAACCTGTTGAGTATATTACAGATGTGTGATAAGGGTTATAAAGTTGGTTTTGATGACTCACATTGTTTCATTTTAAGACCTGAATTTGTGATCTCACCTAACATGATTATGATGATGGCACCAAGAAATGGCAACTTGTATGAGCTCAACATGAAAGAAGCTGTTTCAAGAGGTGGTACATGTTTTTTTTCTAAAGCCACTGAAAATGAGTCAAAATTGTGGCATAGAAAATTGTGTCATGTGAATTTGAAGAACATGAACAAACTTGTGAAGGGTGATTATGTAATTGGCCTACCTACAAGGGAGTTCAAATTGAATGATAATTGTATATCATGTCAAAAAGGTTAACAGAACAAGTCAACTCATAAGTCAAAACTCATCAATTCAATTGATCAAGTGCTTGAATTACATCACACGGATCTCTTTGGTTCTATGAGTGTTCCAAGCATAGTTAAGAAGAGATATTGTCTAGTGATCATTGATGATTATTCAAGATACATCTGGGTTTAGTTTCTGAGTACAAAAGATGAGATTACAGAGTTGATTAAGGGTTGTGTGACAAGGATTGAGAACCAACTTGATAAGAGGGTGAAAGTGATGAGAAGTGACAATGGTACGAGTTCAGAAATGGAGTGATTGAAGAATTTTGTGCAGACAAAGGAATACTTCAGCAATTCTCAGCTCCTAGAACTTCTGAACAGAATGGTGTTGCAGAAAGAAGAAACATGACACTCATTGAAGCTGCAAGAACCATGATAGTAGATGCTAACTTACAAGTTACATTTTGGGCGGAAGCTATTAACACAGCATGCTATGTTCAGAACATGGTACTTCTCAACAAGAGACACAACAAGACTTCATATGAAATTTTCTTTAATAGAAAACCCTACATCAAGTTTCTCAAGCCTTTTGGATGCAAATGTTCACTTTTGAACACCAAGGACTATTTAAACAAGTTTCAAGCTGAATCCTTGGATTGCTTCTTTGTTGGATATTCTAGACACTCAAAAACCTATAGGGTATTGTGAAAGATCATTTGAGTGTCATTGAATCATCTGTCATAATCTTTAATGAAAATCAGTTCAACACAGTTGATGGTGCAGCATGGTTGTTTGACCTTGATAAATTGATAAAGTCCTTCAATATTTATCCTGAAGACTTTGATGAATCATTCTACAAGACCAGTGTAATTGAAGAGAAAAATAATAAAACATTAGACTTGGAGAAGTTATGGAAGAAGGTTGCAGGTAGAGAAAAGGAATATACATTTATAAAGGATCCCTCAAGTGAAATTATTGAACAAGTCCAAGTCAATGATCAAGAGAACAATCACAATCCTGAACAAGATCATGCAGAAAACATCCCATACAATCAAGAAGTGCAAAATTATAAGGTTCAGATTGAGGAAAATCCAAGCAACCAAACATGTGAAGAGGAAGTTGTATCAACAACAAGATTTCCAGATCTCTTTGAAAGATTGAATATGGGAAACAATGGTGCATCCACTTTAAGACATAATAATGAAGAAGCACCAGAATGTCATGATGCTGAAACAGAATTGATCATTGAGGAACCAGATCTCAATGAATCAAATCTTGACACAAATGTGTCTGCTGATATGATAGTACAAACCCTTATGTTGAAAAGAATCATCCTTCTGAAAACATCATTGGAGATATACATGAAAGACTTACAAGAAGTCATTCTGAATCTGCAAACATCTGCTTGTACTCCTGCTTTCTATCCCAAGTTGAACCAAAGAACATTGTTCAAGCTTTAAAGGACAACAGTTGGGTAGAAGCAATGCAAGAGGAGTTGGCTCAGTTCAGAGATCTACATGTTTGGGATCTTGTTGACAGACCAAGAAATAGATCTGCAATTGGAACAAAATGGGTTTTCAGAAATAAAAGGGATGAGAGGGGTATTGTGATTAAGAATAAAGCTAGGCTTGTGGCATTGGGATGCCTTCAGGAGGAAAGAATTGACTTTGAGGAAGTCTTTGCAACTGTTGCAAGACTTGAAGCTATAAGGATTTTTCTTGCATATGCTGCCTCATAGAACATTAGGGTATTCCAACTTGATGTAAAATATGCATTCCTAAATGGAAAGATTGATGAAGAGGTGTATGTTGCTCAACCACCAGATTTTGAGGATCATGTGTATCCTAACAGAGTATATAAGTTAAACAAAGCCTTGTATGGACTGCATCAAGCTCCAAGAGCATGGTATGGTGAATTGTCAAACCATCTGCTTGAAAATGGTTTCCAAAGGGGAGCTATTGACAAGACACTCTTCTACAATTGGAGAGGATCAGGTTTGCTATTGTTACAAGTATATGTAGATGATATCATCTTTGTTTCAACCAATGAACAAATGTGTGGAGTTTGAAGGGTTGATGAAATCCAGATACAGTATGAGCTCTATGGGAGAAATGAACTTCTTTCTGGCACTGCAAGTTTAACAGAAAACTGATGGGATTTTCATTTACCAAACTAAATATGTGCAGGACATTTTGAATAAGTTCAAATGTCATGAGTTCAAAACAGCTTCAACTCCAATGGACAAAAAAGAAAAGATGATAGCTGATGAAAAGGGGGAGCATGTGGATGAGCATGAATATAGAGACAAAAAGGGATCACTGATGTACCTTACTGCTACAAGACCTGACATTATGTATGCTGTTTGTGTCTGTGCAAGATTCCAGTCAAGTCCAAAAATTTCTTACATGAATGCAGTCAAGAGAATTTTTAGATATTTGAAGGGAAGACTAGACTTGGGGATTTGGTATCCAAAGAACTAGTCTTTTGATTTAATTGCCTACACAGATAGTGATTATATGGATGCAACATGAGCAGGAAGTCAACCTCAGGTGGGTGTCAATTTTTGGGAGACAGGCTGTTGTCATGGCAATTCAAGAAGCAGACCACTGTGTCCATATCAACTACAGAAGCTGAATACATTGCTGCATCTACTTGTTGTGCCCAAGTTCTCTGGATTCAGAACCAAATGCTGGACTATGGTTTGAATTTTCTGAACACTCCTATTTTTTTTTATAATAATGCTGCATATTTTACTGTTAAGAATCCAGTCCAACATTCAAAGACTAAGCAAATTGAAATCAGACATCACTTCATAAGAGAATAAAGTGAAAAAGGTTTGATTGAAATGAAAAGAGTTTATACAAGTGAAAACTTGGCTAACCTATTCACCAAACCACTTGACAGAACCAGGTTTAACTTTCAGTTGAAGGCCCTAGGGATGATCAACTCTGATGAGGTATGATTGAGGATGTGTGTTTAATGTGTGCCTCTATGTGCTGATGGATTATATTAATACAGGTCACACATATTGAATGTTGTGTGAATATATTTGAATATGATACCTGTTTGATGTTGACTGATATGTGCTTAAATGTTTATATGTGCAAATTATATGTCATTGATGCTTATGATTGTTTGTCTGGTTAACTGTTCTGATATAATGATAAGTAGTTTGAATTGTCTAAATTGATTAAATGCTTATCTGATGTCATGATTTATTGTTTGATTATATGATTGATCTGATCTGATGATGTTATTAGGATTTGTTAGGCAGTAACTTGTGTGAAGTCTGCTTGTTTTAATGATGTCATTGATGAACCGGATTTGATTATGTTTTGCTTGTTCTTATGTCAAAATGTGTTTTCATGTCAAAATGTTATGCTATATTGAAACTGCAAAGAAAAACTTTTGAACAAAGCTAAGTTTGATAACAAAGAGCAAGTTGTTTATGGTGTTGAAATATGATAAGACTATTCAATTCAAGCTTTAAAGAAGCTTAAAAGGATTTTCAATGAAAGTCTCAAAAGAATTACCTTTGTTGAAAATTATGTCATTTGCCCAAGTCTGAGGAGCATATACTTGTATATCTTTGGTCCTGTCATCTACTTGTAGATTTGAAAGGATAGCCGTTAGTCCAAAGACTGAAATCATTTAGGGCAATTGTAATTTATTCTTTCACTTAAAACTCTGCCATTGACTCTAAGCCTAAGGGACACAAACTTATGTGTGTTTGGTCCTACTGTTTACCTCAAGACTGTCAGGATAGCCATTAACTTGGAAGCTAAGAGGAATGGGGGTGATTGAATCTATTTAATGGGAAATGATAGTACATTGACTACTTAGCCAACCATATGGATTTAATAGGCCAAAAGGACACTTAGTATAGTCATTAACATGTATGGTTGCTTTCTCATGATGTGTAAAATCTAAGGTGATATAAACATAAAGAAACTGCTATGTCTTATGTGGAGTTACATTGTTGTCTATGCATGTTCCTATATAAATCTTTCCAAATGATAGGAAGAAAGGTGATTATCCGGTCATACACAAGCCTGTAGGTATTTGATCACCATAATGTAATGTCTGATTTAAAAGAATGACAAAGAACATCTGTGAACAACATAATTTCTAAATATTATATCAACCAAAATTTGATTAAAGTTCACAAACCATTTTAAAAGAAAATGCAAACATGAGGGTTAATTTTAGAACTACAGGGGTGGAGGCAATAATATAAGTCATTTAAACAACCTGAATGAAAGGCTTGTTTGTATAAACCGTAAGTCCAACGTTCAACCTCAAATATGTTTGTCAATTTGAAAAGAAAAATCCAATAAATAAATTATGTCATTAAAAGTTTTTAAACCAAATCCAAGGGGTCAAAGTCAAATTTGGGTGATATAGAGAGAGCCAAATAAGCCTTGAGGATAGATAGGGAGCATCAGAAAACAACATGTGTTATCCATTAAGGATTATGCATATTAATTGAAACTTAATCATATAACCAAAGTGATGAAATTCATGTTAAGTCTAGTCCTGTTGTTGACATGTCTATGTTGTCATAATAATTCTGAAAATGAAGTATTGAGAAAGCTACTTAGTCAATATGATCCCATTATTGAGATCTTTTCAGCAAAATGAAAGAAATAGTTTGAAAAGAATAATAACTGAAATTTGATCTCTAAATGCATCATTTGCTCTTAAACAATGATCTTTATTGAAAAATTATATTGATGATATGTTTTAAGTCAAACAGAGTTGCATTTTACCTACAAAAGGTTGATTATGTATTTCATGTAAGGTTTAACGTGTTATAACCTTTCTGGGCACATTTAGATGTTTTTATCTAAGTTTATTATTTTCGGGTATGCTTTGATGATTTGAAGTATTTCAGGTAGACTTAACTGTTTAGTTTAGCTCCCGGGCATACTTGATATTTGAATATGGTTTTTACTGGCAAGCTTTAATTAGTTCAAATTTTTCTAGCACACTTAACTGATATGTAAGAAATTTGATATGTTTCTAGCAAGCTTTGCATCTTATATGCTAAATATGATAATTCTAGCATGCTCTTATATAATCTGTATTATCTAGCATACTTTATTGTTTTGTTTAGGAGTACAACTATTTATTAGCAAGCTAATTAATAAGTTACTGTTCACTAGCAAGCTTTGTAAGTGGATGTGATTCTAGCACGGTCTTACTGTTTTTGAACGTTATAGCACACTTAGGTGTTTGTTTTTACTGTTTAACTGCATTTCTAGCAAGCTATGTGTTTGTGTGATTATGACTCTTTGAAATTACAAGTGTTTTCGGGTAAACTTTGTTTCCCGGGCACACTTTATATTTCGGGCACACTTTGATTTCTCAAATGTTCCCTCAATATACTTGGTAATTTCAAAAGTGACTTTCCGAGTACACTTTGTGTTAAGGATCCTCTCCTAGCACACTTTGTATTTCTTGAAGGTTTTCGGGCATACTTTGTATCAAAGTATACTCGACTGAGTATTGTGAATAATATTCAGGTACGGTTTGCGATAAGCTAAGTCATTTGGGTAAGGTATGTGCTTAACTGTGTTATAATGTTATTCGGGTAAGGATATAAGTATGTTTGAGATATTTGGGTATCTTAGTTAATTCCTAGCAAGGTTGCCTACTTGATATTTAATACATGATTATATTAACTTGTGATTTAGTTCTCGAGCATCTTGTATTTCAAGTAAGCTTCCTTCACTTTAAACTTATAATTTTTACAAACCTATAACCGAGTAAGCTTTGAGCAAGTGGAATATATCGAGCATGCTTTGCAAAAACTCACCTTGACAATTTCCGAGCAAGGTTTGCCAAATTTGCTAACTTGGATTTGGATGTTTTTAAATGTGTAAAAAGTTAAATTGGATAAGATTACTGTTTGACAGCTAATAACTCACTAAACTATCAAATGCATTTAAAACCCATTTTCAAAAGGTATATAAGAGGGAGTGAGAGATATTTTTCAACATTATTTTCCCTCTCTCTCTCTCTCTCTCCTTCCACTGCTTACTCAAAGAAACCCAAACCGACTCATCGCATTCAAAATTAATCCAAACCCTAACTTTACCAGCCCTCTAATTCTGACTCGGTAAGCAATAATAATATGTTTTCCGACCATGATTAGATGATAATGGACATTGATTTTGTATTTCCTCTAACGCTCTGTTTTGTGTGTAGGTTATAAATTTGTCAAAGAACAGGTTCTTAATGACATTTCTCTTTTTCTTCTTCAATTTTTATAACTTGAAATTTCTTAAAGTAATGAACTTTTGGACTAATTTCACTTTGAATATGTTTGATTATTTTTCTTTTTCAGATATGGCGGACCAAAATACTCCTAAATACTTCTTTGAGCAAAAGCACAACATGTGCGCTCTTTTACAAGTCACGCCAGATAACGAAGAAGTTGCCACAATTATACAATGGTTGCAACGATCAAACATCTGGTTTGCAGTGACAGAAAATCCAGTAATTTACCGGTATTATTCGTTGGATTTCTGAAACTCAGCAACGTTGATTGATGATGTGAATGGCCGACAAATAGAAGCCACAGTTGCGAATCATGAAATACGAGTTGGTGAGGCTGTGATTAGGATATGTCTACAATTGAATGATGATAACCCTAACCCAATCCATCCTACAACTACCCAACTATACAAATTTTTTGTCAATTGTATGGGTTATCAAGGGGACACACACGATGGGCAATTCCAAAAAAGGAATGTTCCCTACTATTTACAGATTTTTGATACACTACATTATATAGGGTTTTGCACCGAGGAAAGGGTCTTCGACCCTCATGAGCAGAGATTTGGCAAACGCCACTGTTGCAGTACTATCTGACTATCCGTTCAACTTTTCAAGAATGATATTCGAAGGATTAGTTCAAAATTTACATAAGCCAATCAAGCAAAAGTTCTTGGCTTATCCGAGGTTCCTACAAATCATTTTCAATCCAGAGTTGGAGAACTTACCAACTACAGGAACCACACTGATGTGTGAAAATGTATAATATAAATAAAGAACGAATCACAATTAAGCTTTAAATTTATAAAAACGAAAATCCTATAGAAACCACACAAAACCGGCAAGTGTACCGATCATAAATAGTATAGCATCAAGGAAGTCCGGATGTCGAACTCAAAGACACGTGAAAACGTTTATGATTAAGAAAACTCTAACCACGACTTACCAAAATAATATTTAAATGATTTTTAATATTTAAGATTTATTAAACTACTTAACTTGATTAAAAAAAAACTGTTAACAAAACTCTATAAGAAAACGTTGATTTAAATTCAATATGTAAAAACGTCTACCTAGGAATGAATCATGTTGAAAGAAATAACAAGACAACGGATTGAAAATATTCAAGACACCGGTTATAAAAGATGACACAACCAAAACTTGTTTAAGAAAGTCAAATTACCTCTCAGTCTCTCTAACAAACTTTAACTTATTTTAGTTGATTTTTAAAGAACAAACCGGAAAAACAATTATTAACGTGTTCAAATATCGACTCTCCTCTCGGTCTCCTCGACACACTATCCTAATGGAGACGAATACTACGTAACCAAGGATAGAGGAACAATTTAACTTAACCCAAATTAAACCAATTAATTGCACATAAACACTCAAACTTGACAAGACAAAAAACCCGCTCTCGCGCGATCTTAATTCTAACAGGTAAAAGCAACGAGACAATATTACTTCTTATCACCTCTCGGTCTCAAAGAAGGTGTATTTTAACTGATTTTAGATGATATATTACCCACTTATCCCTACGGTTGCGCATCCCGCAAATAAACCCAAAACACCAAGTAAAGAGCTTAACAAGCAATCAATTAATCAAAACCGATTCAATTAACTAATGCAAGAGGATTATAAGTAATTACAAATAAAACACAGCCATCACACACAATCTAATTCATGGTTTAGTTAAACTTTACATCAATAATTTAAGTCTTGAACATTAACAATCCATTAAACAAGTCAAAACTATTCAACAATCATCTATCCTAGGTAGAACAAACAAGTTTAGCCTAACATAGATTTTGGACAGCAGCAAACACTTAATAAAAACATCACAAACATCATCATAAACATTATAAAATTCATTCAAGATCCAAACTCAATCAATAACAAGTCAATCTATCAAACAATTGCAAAACAATGTAAAACAAAAGACCAAATCAATCAAAGTTAAGGTTCTTGACAATAATTAAAGTTTAAAGATGTGTTACTAAGTAATATGGCTGAGATTTGTGATGTATTGAAGCCCCTAGCAGCTGCCCAAAGGTTCCTTCTTCTTCCTCCAGCCGTCCAAGACCCTGGCCGCCTTACTTTCTCCCTTTTTCTTTCTTTTTTTCTTGCTGCCGCCGGCTGGAAAAACAGTCCGATCGGACTTAGGGTATTGGGGTTAGGGTTTTTATTTTCGGGTTTTTGCAGCTGGATAATGGCTGAATAATCATTATTTTATCTTAGTATAATATTATAATAGGCTCCTAACTTGTGGGCTTGGACCGGGCCTTGATTAAACTTTGAAACTTTGACACTTAAACCCTCCAAGTTCTCTTTTTCTTGCCTTTTTTTCCACATCTTTCCATAATCTACACAAAACATTTCAACTTTGTAAAACTTTGCACTTAATCCCCTAAACATACATAAATTTGATATTAAATCATTAAAACATCATAATATTGTAAGGAAATATAAGTGTGTTATTCAACACATCAAACATCCCCACACTTAAACCTTTTTCGTCCCTAAAAAAGTCTAATGCAGTCGGATCAGAATCGGAAAATCAAAGTTAAACCAAACATATAGGTTAGATTTTAAAGCTCAGAAAAACGCAAAAAACCGCGATCATCGATATTTTGTCCACCTAAACCCATGCCTTAATCTTTACCGGGACAAATAAGATCCGACAATACTACTCAGTGGTTACACAATTAAGACCCGCTTATTTTCTGCTTTTACCGGACCAGGCCACCCCAACTTGACTTAAACCTCAAAATTAGCAGAATTAAAACTTTGTTGCTCAATATTTATGAATAGTTAAGACGATCAAGGGTATTGTTTATCCACCTAAGCTTAAGCATCAAAGTCTACCAAGCAGCCATTAGATATGATTAAGGTTCAATTATTTATAGCCAGTGCTCCCCACAACATGACATACCCCCGTTATCAAGCAATACCCCAAATCCATAACCATAGGTGAGTATGCAAAATTTTATCTGTAGGGCTTACATGTAGCGTGTCCCTTGTGGTCCGTTTCTTAATGGTAATGAGACGCGAGCAAGGGGACCCCACATGACTAACAACGTGGATGATCAAGTCTGTAGTGTATTTGTACTTTCGTACTGTTGTGATCATGTTTATAGACTTAAAAGGGTTTGCTCTTAGGCTTTATTT